>NC_085992.1:7027083-7327083 GCF_030014385.1 Trichomycterus rosablanca | reverse complement strand
ACAATTCTATGAAATATAGGCCTTAATGGGCCCATAAATGCCTGGGTGTTCATTAATCAACATTTAGACAAACTGGTTACTCATAGTGGTAATTTAGTACTGTTGCATTTTCTGTGACTGGGTGTTCTGCAAAGAATTAAGAAGCACAGCATGCAATGCTAAAGGAAGTAAAGAAGAACTAATGTGTAACAAGAAAAAAATAGGCTTTGATAAAGTCCATATTCATGTGGCACTGTTTGAAAACGCGCAAAAACAGATTTAATGAAGGAACACCACTGAGAAAACCATTGCACTAAAAATGATTAAATGCTTCCTGTACATGGGGTAAAGTTCTACCAAAAACATGTGAGATCATGCTCCATGAACAGATGACTACAGAGCCTAAACCATCTAATAAAATATGTGCAGACAATAATTACTAAGGCATTTATTTATTCAATTCTAATAGTGGCCGTGGAGTTAAAGGGTGGTAGCAGCATGGTTTGGGGTTGCTTTGCTACATTTCAAAAGTGTTCAAACATCGTTTACGCCCTGGTCTGTAAATAACTAATCAACGTTCAATCAGTGTGTTTGGCAAAATGTGTTTGTAAGATCAAGCCACATTTATTTAGCAACTGAAGCGTACATGTGCATGTCAAAGAATGCACAAAACAACTGTATACCAGGATATTGTGCTAATCTTTACAAAATCCCCAAGTTGCCCTTCAGCAGGGACTCTGATGCATTTTAAAAAGGGCATGTCAAGGAAAGTAAGTCACGACCTTATGAAATGAGTTTTGTGCAAATGTGAAAAACAACATTAAGTTTTGTTTAATGTACCCCCATAAGCAGTGCGTTATTGTGAACACAAACTGAATGAGGGCAGGTGGGTAGAGAGACTGCTTTTGGTTTTGTCTTAATTGTGTCTCATATCACAGTTAAAAGCACCAACCAAGCTGGTTGTGTTGACACAACAAGCACAGACCTGTTAAACTGCACCGTCAGCTCAGGGAGGTCAGCTCAGAGACCAGTAACTTACAGTAACCTCTATCAGTGGATCACAATAACATCAAATTTAATCGGTATAACTAGAATAATTAGTAAAAGAGCTTCCTTTGGCTTTTAAATCTAATTTT
The DNA here is from genome assembly GCF_030014385.1 of Trichomycterus rosablanca. NCBI lineage: Eukaryota > Metazoa > Chordata > Actinopteri > Siluriformes > Trichomycteridae > Trichomycterus > Trichomycterus rosablanca. The sequence goes on along the minus strand of NC_085992.1, from coordinate 7,325,968 downwards.
ATGATACATTTCTTTTTATTTTATTTTTCTTCTTTTACCAAAGAATGCAAAGCCTTCTATCAGAAAAAAAACACATTTTTATACTAAACCAAACCACAGTTATTAAAATGACTCACCCAACAAACAACATTTAACTTCAATGTGTTTTAATTTACATTTTACTTTTGTGGTAGTTCTAAGTATTTAGATAATAATTCATGTAATTCATGACCTAAATCCCTAAGTCATTCATGACTTCCTGTTTAACTAAGGTATAGACTGACAACAACCAAACTCCATGAACTTTAAAAGACATACACTGATCAGCCAATGAACATTAAAACCACTTCCTTGTTTCTACACTCACTGTCCATTTTATCAGCTCCACTTACCATATAGGAGCACTTTGTACAATTACTGACTGTAGTCCATCTGTTTCTCTGCATGCTTTGTTAGCTCCCTTTCATGCTGTTCTTCAATGGTCAGGACTCTCCCAGGACCACTACAGAGCAGGTATTATTTGAGTGGTGGGTCATTCTTAGCACTGCAGTGACACTGACATGGTGGTGATGTGTTAGTGTGTGTTGTGCTGGTAGGAGTGGATCAGACACAGCAGGGCTGCTGAAGTTTTTAAACACCTCACTGTCACTGCTGGACTGAGAATAGTCCACCAACCAAAAATATCCAGCCAACAGCGTCCTGTGACCACTGATGAAGGTCTAGAAGATGACCAACTCAAACAGCAGCAATAGATCAGCGATCGTCTCTGACTTTACATCTACAAGGTGGACCAACTCGGTAGGAGTGTCTAATAGAGTGGACAGTAGATAGATAGATAGATAGATAGATAGATAGATAGATAGATAGATAGATAGATAGATAGATAGATAGATAGATAGATAGATAGATAGATAGATAGATAGATAGATAGATAGATAGATAGATAGATAGATAGATAGATAGATAGATAGATAGATAGATAGATAGATAGATAGATAGATAGATCTACACCACAGACTCAATGAAGTACCAGGAGTTTAAATTAATAAAATCTGGCTGCCTCTGCCAATAACCTAAAACTGAGTCAGGGTTGGATTGTATCTTCTAGCAGGACAATAATCCAAAACCACAGAAAGGTGGATAAATGAGCACATGATCACAGCTCTTTGATTTCAACCACACCGAAAAACAGCTGAGTGAGCTGTAGAGGAGATTTCACAGAAGGAGCTCAGGAAGACTGAAACTGGAGAGATTCTGTACTGAGGAGTGCTCTCAGATGTCTGTATTCTCCAGTCTCAGAAGACAGTGTTGTTATGTTGGTCAAGGGAGCTTACATACAGAACTAAATGCGTTAGAGGTTCTAATAACTTTTAAATAAGAATATACATTTTTAATTTTAAAGTTTTCAATTATATTGTTACACCAATCTTACCAAGGATGCCAACAATTCAGGAGCTCTTTTGATTCTTCACTTTCACCCATTTGCTCGATACTTTGGAAAGGTTCAGAGCAGCCAGTCCACCTACTTGCTTATTTTGGGAGGTGAAAGAAAGCAGAGTATACAGAGTAAGCCAGCTCAGTCATTAGAGGAACCTGACTCAGGTCCATTGAGGTGCCACACAACAACCTGAATCTGATCTTCACTTTCGGTCAGGGCTAGCCAAGATTAAACCATTAGCATAACATGCACAAATAAACATTTTAAAATAAAAGAATAGCAATCTCAAGTTTGCAATTAGTTGGGTTGTATAAAGTAATAATAATTTTAAAAAACATAACCCTGCATTTGCTTTAAGACTGCAGCCTGATACACAAACTGCATTTCCTCACGATAGCTAATGCTATTTGTCTCCATCTGGTGGAGGTGGACAACAATCAGTACAACAATCAACACCACTGTTTTATGGCGTGCATTTTGCTATGTAGCTTTCTAATAACAATATAATGACTAAATTAATTTGATTTATTTAGTGAAAATTAACAGTTACATCATTTAAAGTAAAAAACAATTGTGCATTTAAAATAATACAATAATAGCAGTATGTGTAGTGAGCAATGCACAATTATGTCCAGCAGATGGCAGAATAATCACACTTACACCAACGATATTGATACAGTAATTATAATCTCTGATAAATAAAATAAAAGCAATGAATCTCCCATTTACAATGCTGTTCTTCATTTAGAATCATTATTATTTCATTATAGTTTTCCCATCCTTTATCAACATGTCTGTCTGTTCAGTTTTTTTTTTTTTTTTTGACTAACTGTCTCCAAAAACACAGGCTGCATTGGAGGAAAACAAAACACACTGGACATGGTCAGCCAATGCAGCTGCAGGTCAACAAATGCCCACTCACTCCTACGGGTAATTTAGAGCAGCCAACATTTAGAGAGAAAACAAAGTAGTCACAGGAAACCCTTGCAGACATGGGAAAACAAAGAACATTTACAAAAATCAGTAAAATTGTAAAGCACACATGACATGCATGTTTCTTAAAAGTGTATGTAAACTTTCAACTTCACCTTAATGTTCTATTTTAAGCTGTTTGAACATCAGTTATGTTCGCATCAAAAGCTAGTAAGGAAATTAAGAAATCCTCTTGCATAGAGGTTCACTGAAAGTTATTTTTATGCCCTGATCTTCTGGAATAGTGTTTAATAATAAACATTAAAGCTGCATTACATACATTTGGTGGATATGGAAAAAGCAGCATTACTCCTGTGCCATGTTGAGAAACATCTTAGTATCAAGTCAAATCTTCAGGTTTGTCCAATAAGACCAATTATGTATGATTTCTAAGTCAGTATTCATCTACAAAAATGACAGTTAAAGGCTTTTTAAAGTGATTGTCAGCCACATTTCTCTTTGTGTTTTTAAAGCTAAAATTACATCATACAGCTTTAAGTTTAGGGTCATAAAACTATTAGAGAAACAAATCTATGGACGTATTTCTATAATAGAATTTCACTATCCATTGGATAAAGAAAACAAAATAGTTTGGAAACAAATAAGAAATGGGTCAACATGAGATCCCAGAGGCAAAAACACTTCATCCTCCAGATCAACAGTGGATTAGCATTAACATTTCAGGAAAATCTCTCTTGTTTGACTGATAAACCTAATGGCTTTAAGTTCTTCCATCAGTTCGAGAATACATGAGTTGAAAAATATATGAGAATTTATGATTTAAAAATCACACACCATGTGGTGCAACACTGCTATCCCTGCTCTGTTATTATTTGAGGTTTTTCAGGTTGACTTGCATTGACACAGGAATGCCACGTAATTTGCTTCAATCAGTCCTAAACAGTTCCACACAGGTAGCAGCTTTGTGCCTTCATAAACAGCAATACAACAAGTTCAGCTTTGGCCTAACAGTGCAATTCATTTATGATTGTGTTAAGAACATTTTAAGATTTTGTGGAGTGTACATGATCGTGCTCATGGTGAGTGTCACTATACAGGCTCAGTGAGGTCCTCTCCATGGTACAGTCCATAGTGGAGCTGCCCTTGCTGGGCTGCAGCCCATGACATCTGTTTGCTGCTAAAGCGAGCTGCCCAGGCACCTTTAGGGTCCACAACCACCACACCAGCCAGACCATGCACCCGCTCTTTCATGTAGGTCAGGGCCATGTCGCTCGCCTCCTCTGGGCTTTTTCCTACAAAACAGTTAGCCTGTTATTCACATGACTAGAAATACTTAGAGTAGAAAAGTAATGAGAAGTCGAAAGAAAAAAAATGACCTGTAAGCCCTTCATGACTAACAGATAATCATCCACAAAGACTTCCACGACCTTTACCTTCGCATAGATCTTTTTTCCACTTTATATTTACTCAGCACATTTTGCAACACTCAAATAGTGATTAAAAACAGTTTTTCTATTTTTGAAAGTGACATTTTGTGTTAGTAGATTTTCCTGAAAATGGAAGTCCATTTGACAGTTTCTGCACACGGCCCGTGGCTGGTCCTCTGGGTTCTTAAAATACTGCCACACTTCAGAAGACAATATACTAAGTGTGGCAGCAAGCAGCCCAGTGTGAAACTCATTTACACCACAGATCACATGGGAACTTTTCTCGCTGAGCCAGCTATAATTCCCAACTACACTTCCATTTGAGAAAAGTCACAAAAGTTGGCTATGCATTGTGTGTTTTGTCCAAAACATAAGCAAAAGTTTAACTTAAACTTTAAAAAAACAACCATACTCTGGAAACTGTGATTTTCCTAATGCTACACCAACCTGACAGTTAATGCTTTGATTATGTGATTTACATTTATGGTTATAAAAGGCAAACTTTGCTTAAGTGAATTTCTGGATACTACCTATACAGTGGCTATGTTTACATGCAAAGATCTTCTCCAAACTGACTGAACTGAATTCGATTACAGGTTAAGACCTACACTCTACTCAACAATCTGATGAAAATCTCAGTTTACATGCACCCTACAAAAAAATCTGATCCAAAATGACGTTTCCAAGCTACTAGTCAGAGTATTAACAGATTATCAGACTGCATGTAAATGTGGATAGTGTGCTTTAAATGCTATTCACGAGACCAGTTGAATCTCCATTCAAAATGCTGTGTAGTCAAGGACTAGGTTTAATCCCTGTCTGTGAAACCAACCCAATATGTTTACTAAATAGTTTACAAGAGTTATAGAGTAATACTGTGCATGGTGTGTAAATCCCTATAAACTCAATAAGTGCTTTAACTGTAAAAAATACTCAGACATGATCAGCATTTTATAAGAAAATGTTCTTTTAGATTTAATTTCTTTATGTTCCACATCCATCTCAAACCACACTCTGCTCTCCTGAATGACTTTTTCTGCACTGTAAATGCACTTTAGAATAAAGTATGGTTTAAACAATAGTTATCGGAAGGCATCAGTGTCACACTAGCTGTGATAGACAGGCAGAACTAGATTCTACCTCTAGAAGTGTAGTGTGCTAGTCAGTACTACAGTATATACCTGTTTGCAGTAAATACATTGACATTATGAAATGTTTTAGGTTGTACAGGTTATACTGTACCTTGCTCCATGTGAAAGAGAATAAGTCGGGACAGACAGACTTTCATGATGGCTTCTCCATGCCCAGTGGGTGATACAGCCCCAGTCTGGTTATCAGCATAGCCTCCACACCCTGAAAAAGAAACAGTTAGATGTGCTCAACCTATATGACAACAAATGTTCAAAATGGACCATGCTGGAAGCTCTGTATGATATATTTTGTTCAAAATATGAAGCATGAAATTAAGTTTTAATATAGTAATGCACTTTGGATAGTAGTACACCATTCTATATTTCCCCAGTGAAATAACAATGAATGGAAGGTTACGTTGCTTTACTAAGACTTCTTTTTTTGTACCAGTAGATGACAGTACTTCACTCTTTTATGGATGTTTCCCCTTATTTAAACTATAGAAAAACATTGATTAAACATAACTGTGTTGCAATGCATGGAAAAACAGGTTTGATGAGTAAACCAAAAAGTTATGAATGAGTGATGGCTGATGTATGACTATGCTGTTTGGGTGAACTAAACCTATAAAAGTTAATTATCAACTCAGCACCATCCTGAGCAGCTCAACAATGGACAACCTCTGCACCACTTTGATTTTAGTCATTTACTAACTCTTTATGATCAGTTTCTGTTGTGGTGATTCTTGTAACAAAAGCTCGTCATCCACAACATAAGCTGCAACAAGATTATATTAGTGAAATAAATCAATAATCAATAATCCAGTTCTACTAGTTAAAGAAGAAGAAGATATACTTTATTTGTCATATATACATATACAGATGTACAGTACAATTAATTTCTTTCTTCGCATATCCCAACTTGTTTGGAAGCTGGGGTCAGAGCGCAGGGTCAGCCATCGTACGGTGCCCCTGGAGCAGACAGGGTTAAGGGTCTTGCTCAAGGACCCAACAGTGGCTGCATAGTAGAGCCTGGATTTGAACTGCCAATCTTCTGGTTGATAGCACAAAGCTCTACCCACTAGGCTACCACTGTCCCCCACTAGGCTACCACTGTACCCCCACTAGGCTACCACTGTCCCCGCCTAGATAACATTCATTGGGTTCAGGTGTCATCAAACATGATCATAAGTTTGAATGCAACATCCCAACACCACATATTGGTACTAAATAAGGATAATGATAATCTAGGGTGGATGGAATGCCTATATTTGTCATATATACAGTGTATCACAAAAGTGAGTACACCCCTCACATTTCTGCAGATATTTAAGTATATCTTTTCATGGGACAACACTGACAAAATGACACTTTGACACAATGAAAAGTAGTCTGTGTGCAGCTTATATAACAGTGTAAATTTATTCTTCCCTCAAAATAACTCAATATACAGCCATTAATGTCTAAACCACCGGCAACAAAAGTGAGTACACCCCTTAGTGAAAGTTCCTGAAATGTCAATATTTTGTGTGGCCACCATTATTTCCCAGAACTGCCTTAACTCTCCTGGGCATGGAGTTTACCAGAGCTTCACAGGTTGCCACTGGAATGCTTTTCCACTCCTCCATGACGACATCACAGAGCTGGCGGATATTCGAGACTTTGCGCTCCTCCACCTTCCGCTTGAGGATGCCCCAAAGATGTTCTATTGGGTTTAGGTCTGGAGACATGCTTGGCCAGTCCATCACCTTTACCCTCAGCCTCTTCAATAAAGCAGTGGTCGTCTTAGAGGTGTGTTTGGGGTCATTATCATGCTGGAACACTGCCCTGCGACCCAGTTTCCGGAGGGAGGGGATCATGCTCTGCTCAGTATTTCACAGTACATATTGGAGTTCATGTGTCCCTCAATGAAATGTAACTCCCCAACACCTGCTGCACTCATGCAGCCCCAGACCATGGCATTCCCACCACCATGCTTGACTGTAGGCATGACACACTTATCTTTGTACTCCTCACCTGATTGCCGCCACACATGCTTGAGACCATCTGAACCAAACAAATTAATCTTGGTCTCATCAGACCATAGGACATGGTTCCAGTAATCCATGTCCTTTGTTGACATGTCTTCAGCAAACTGTTTGCGGGCTTTCTTGTGTAGAGACTTCAGAAGAGGCTTCCTTCTGGGGTGATGGCCATGCAGACCAATTTGATGTAGTGTGCGGCGTATGGTCTGAGCACTGACAGGCTGACCCCCCACCTTTTCAATCTCTGCAGCAATGCTGACAGCACTCCTGCGCCTATCTTTCAAAGACAGCAGTTGGATGTGACGCTGAGCACGTGCACTCAGCTTCTTTGGACGACCAACGCGAGGTCTGTTCTGAGTGGACCCTGCTCTTTTAAAACGCTGGATGATCTTGGCCACTGTGCTGCAGCTCAGTTTCAGGGTGTTGGCAATCTTCTTGTAGCCTTGGCCATCTTCATGTAGCGCAACAATTCGTCTTTTAAGATCCTCAGAGAGTTCTTTGCCATGAGGTGCCATGTTGGAACTTTCAGTGACCAGTATGAGAGAGTGTGAGAGCTGTACTACTAAATTGAACACACCTGCTCCCTATGCACACCTGAGACCTAGTAACACTAACAAATCACATGACATTTTGGAGGGAAAATGACAAGCAGTGCTCAATTTGGACATTTAGGGGTGTAGTCTCTTAGGGGTGTACTCACTTTTGTTGCCGGTGGTTTAGACATTAATGGCTGTATATTGAGTTATTTTGAGGGAAGAATAAATTTACACTGTTATATAAGCTGCACACAGACTACTTTTCATTGTGTCAAAGTGTCATTTTGTCAGTGTTGTCCCATGAAAAGATATACTTAAATATCTGCAGAAATGTGAGGGGTGTACTCACTTTTGTGATACACTGTACATATGTAGAGTACAATAGAGTTCACATATCCCAGCTTCTTCGAAAATGTTGAGCCAATCATTTTAGTCATAGTACATGCAACAGATTTAGTCATGTTAAATGCAACAGATATGATGAGGCATAAAGACTTTGCTACGTGTCAAATCATTATGGCAAAACGGCTAGGTTGAAGGTTCTCTGAAACAGCAAGGGGTGTCACATGGAACTGTGGTAAGAACCCACCAACAATGATCCAAGGAGAAACAAGCCACAAACTGCTGACGGATTGTTGGGCGTACAAGACTCACTAATGCCACAGGATATGAAGAATAAGGTTTCTTGTACAGACCAACAGAGGAGCTACTGTAGCTCAAACTGCAGAGAATTTCAATCCTGGTGATGATGTGAATTTGTCACAGAGTGCATGATATGCTTCAGTGTAATGGCTGCGTAGCTGCAGGGTAGCCAAAGTGCTCAAGCTTACTGCTGTCCACCACTGAAAGAACCTACATTTGGCACACAGGCATTAGAACTGGACATCAGATCAACAGAAGGTCGACTGATCTGATGAAGCCTGTTTTCTCCTATATAGCCGAGTGTGTATTATTTACCTGTGTGAGAAATGGAACCAGGATGCACTGTAGGACAACTGCACCACACAAACTGCAGACTTGACACAGAACCTCCTTAAATGTCTTGTGGGTCACAGCTGTTTTGACAGCATATTAGACAAGTGGTCCCAATGTTTTGGCTTATCACTCATCACATTTTATGCTGTGAACATGGTATTAGGTCATACGTTGCTTTGAACAAAAGCATCTGCTACACACCATACATGTAAATGTAGTAATTTGGCTACACCATTTTATCTTACCAACACATGGTGTATCTCCAACACGACCCTCCATTTTGTTGATCATGCCTCCTGTAGAGGTAGCACAGGCCACGTTTCCCTCTGCATCTACAGCTACTGCCCCTACCGTGCCCATCTTGCCCCTGTAGGACACATTCAAATAAAATACAAAGTGTCAGTCAACTAGAACAGCATGCATTATTAAAGCAGGCACTTTAAAAATAGTCCTATGTACATGAGCACAAGAAGTCACTAGCTATAGTCAAACATAATCATCAAGGAATAAAAAGGTCATGCTATAAAGCTAGACATTAAAGAAATTTGTGTCAAAAACATTGCAGATACCTTACATGTACATGTAAATCTATAACTATACTAGATCACTGTATTATTTTCTTTGTTGTAGCTGATCACATTTTATATTATACATATTCTCACATTTGGCTCTCCACTGGATTGGCACCCGGCACCAGGTTCTGCTTCCAACGCATCCTTGAATAGTCGGTGATCAGGGACTCTTCAGGTACTTCAGGGACGCCCATGGCTCTAGCAAACTTGGAAGCCCCCTCTGCAGTCAGACACAGGTGCTTCGTCTGCAATAACAAATGTAAGCTATTTCTGTTGTATTAACTTATAAATGAATAAACTTTTAACCAAAATGATTAGAGGTGGGAATCATCCAGGAGCTGATAGTTCAATACTATAATGATATTTTATACATAATTTTAACGGAGCTTTATTGTGTCCATGTGTTGTTTTACATTTGCATTTACAAATAAAATAAAAAGTGTTTAATCAGAATATAATACGGTCTAAAACAAAGTGTTACTGACTCACCCATGTTTGATTGGGCACAATACCTGATGCCCTTCCTAACTTTTAACACCATGTGCCTTCTTTATTTATGACCCCAGCCTAAGATTCGAACCTGCATACTTTACCATGTACTTCACACTGAATCAATTGTATCTATAAAAAAATCTCTATAAACGTAATGCGTGTCTGTCTGGTTAGCTGACCAATCAAAACAATACTTCAAAAAAGAGCTTTCACTATTCTGTTTTATGATACCTTAATTAAATCAGAATGTTACACTGTAAATGCTTGCATGATTATAAAAATTAGTTTTTATTAGGGATGTAACGATGCACCACAAGGCAGTTAATAACCGATTCAATAATTCCACGATTCAAATCGATATTCACTTTAAACAGCAGAGGGCACTGGCGCTATTCACCTCGCCTGGCTGACATCACTGGCACTAAACACCTGGTTGCCAGATTCGGGGGATTTCTGCCTAATTGGGCTTAATTCAAAATTGTTTGTACCTACCTCAGAAATTAGATGAAGAAAAGATAATTACAAATACAGTATTTTATTTTATTTTTTAGGAGAAATAATAAAAGGAAACTTTCTCATAATTTCTCTTCAATTTCAGTTTAAAAAATCTGGAAAAAATAGTATCGTGAACCCAGTATCGTGAATCGCATCGCATTGTGGGTAGAGTGTATCGTTACATCCCTAGTTTGTATAATATTCAAGATTGGGATAAGACATGCACCGTCTTACAATATTACATGTATTCATTACCTTTTACCTTAGTAAAAATTAACAAAATTAGAGTAAAAAGTCAGTACTAGATATAACCACCTGTTTTTAAGTAGCCACACAAGCACTAAGCATTAATATTTAACAATGCTGTTACTCACTTGAGGTTCTTAACCGTTTATTTACTTTAAAAAGTTCCTCTGTCTTTTGCAATCTTGGTTCCTCTTTTATGGACTTCCCTTTTTGAACACACACTTCAGATCTTTTATTAAGTCCAGACACCAAGATAACATTACAACTGTCTGATGCTATTGGTTTGTTTGTGTTGTTTAATTCTTAATGCCATGTCAGCTACTATGGCTATACATCAAAACGGCTGTCTTTAAACATCAGTGTAGGGGGTCGATTTGCTTTCTTTTCTTGTGTGTATAGTGGTTAGAGTGTTTGTGTGATTATGAGGGTGTAGAGCAGGGGTCACCAACCTTTTCAAGACTGAGAGCTACTTCAAGGGTACTAAATAATACGAAGGGCTACTTGTTTGATACAAACTTTCTGAATAACATAAAGTTGCACGATTCACCTTCAATTATATTATTATTATTATTATAAATATTCATATATATGAAGAGTCTGATCATGTTAATGTTAATGATTTTTAAAATGCTATGTTCAGTATTGTCATTTTTAAATCTACATCAATGCAAGTGTTATTGATTCAAAAAGATCTGCAACACAAATACAATTTTTAGACAGAGCTCTATAGTCACTAGTGCTATTTTAGAACATACCCTGCAGACGACTCACGTGGTCTCTGCGGGCGACCAGGTGCCCGCGGGCACCGTATTGCTGACCCCTGGTGTAGAGTTTATTTATTTAGAGAGTATTTTCTTCATACCTTACATGTCGTTTTTAGGTGATAGTGCTTCCAAGAATTTAAGCAGTTTTTTGGGGGGTAATGAGGTAGATTTCCTTATAGTTGTTTGTATGGTAAAATTTTAATGCTATTGGTCTAAAGGTTTGAGACTTCTCCTGATGAACTTGGATGAGTTTCTTTGTTAATATTTTTAATCTGTAAGCTTTCACATAAAATGCTGTAAACACTCTGTGCCCGCTGTGCCGTTGTTTTCCTATGAAGTGAGGCGGTGCCGTTTACTTTGCTGCTGTGCTATCTTAAACATTTACTGCTCGTTCTTACAGCTTTCTGCTTCGCTCAAAGTTCGATCTGATCTGATAGAACTTTGACCCGGTTTGCAGCTGACCTTTTCAAAGCGCCGCCAAGAAGACAAATTGTTTATTGAACAGTCAGAAGCGACGCACCAGATCTGATTCTAACTGCTTCACAGCACCCAGGTTGAGATATCTTCTGTTGAGCTGTGATGAATCTATTTACTGTGATCCATCTCAGCAGATCTTTTACCTGACCATTCTACCTCATACTTTGCTGAGTCTGGTTTCTTCCTTATGACATTTATTCATATATAATAATATATTACTTCCTTGCCACTGTTGCCCTTGACATGGTTATTAAAAGGTTTTTAAACCCAGAATCGGAAAGCGATATAAAAATTGATTAATTAATTGATCTTCATCTGACTTACATTTACGTGTTCAGCATTTAGCAGATGCTTTTATCCAAAGTGACCTACAGTACTGTGACAGTATACTGTCTAAGCAATTGAGGGTTAAGGGCCTTGCTCAAGGGCCCAACAGTTGCAACCTGGCAGAGGTAAGATTTGAACTGGCAACCTTCTGATTACTAGTCCAGTGTCTTACCCACTAAGCTACAGCTGCCCTGACTTGACTGTATCAGCTATTGTTTACAGATAAGGTGACTTAAAGGTGTGTTTATAATGAACAGTTGAACTCAGCATTTCAACCCAGGTACTTTTACACATAATCCCTACCTGGTAAATTACCCCATTGAACATGCATATATAAAAAAGTGTCACATGGCATTTTATAACAATGGATTTCAACTCTTACAATGGTACCTTGTCCATAACCAGCCTGGCCAGCTGAATCGGATTAGCAACTCTCCTAACAGCAGACACAGCTCCACTGGCTAAAGTTCGTCCGTCCATCACCAGAGCATCCATCTCAACTTCCCCTTTTACGTTCAACACTGACCCTCGACCTGAGCCACACAAATACCAACAATAAACACCAACAGTCCAGCACTGATCTACAAAAAAACTGTTTTCATCTCTTAATAATACCTGCATTATATGTTGGGTTGTTTTCTAAAATAGTGACCGATTCCACCACAGCATCCATGGCACTGCCTCCTGACTGAAGAATGGCATAACCACGCCTTGCTGCCTCCCGCACCCCGGCGGAGGAGAGCTCAGCTCTCTCATTGGGGATGTATCCTGCACCACCATGCACTACCACAACAGGCAACATGGGAACAGATGTGTCTCTATACCTACAAAGGCAAAATATAATCACACACTTGAGATGCAATCATTTATTTAGGCTACTTGCTTACTGAAAGATATTATTTCTTTTTTTAAAAGACAAAACACATAAAAGTATATGTTTTTTGTTTTTTTACTTTAAGTGTTTATGCAGTTTATAAACAATATTTTGCCAACAGTATTTGGACACCTAACCATGAGCTTGGTGGACATCACATTTCAAAATCAAATGGTATTAAAACAGAGTGACCACTATGTGATTTTTTTTTTTTTTTTTTTTTTTTCAAAAAAGGCTTCTCACAATATGTTGAATTATATCTGTGGGAATCTATGCCCATTCTGTCTCATGCTGTGAGCAGTTGTATGGCTGGGCACTGATGTTGGTCAAGAAAGCCTCAACTGACATGCTGTTCAGTGAGGCTGAGGTCAGGGCTCTGTGCAGGTCACTGGAGTTTCTTTAAAACAGTTTCTTAAAAAAGTTTTTCTTTACAGTCATGATGGAAGAGATGAGGGTCTTCCCTAAATTATTGCTGCAAAAATGGAACCATCTAATTTTCTTTATATAATTGAATCATCACACCTGTTTGCAATTGTTATGGCTAAAACACATGAATTCAAAAATTAAAAGGGGGGTCCCAATACTTTTGTCCATATAGTGTAAAAAGTCTTTAAAATGTTAATTTAAAATATAATTTGTATGATTAAATGCTATTACTGGGATGGAGAGCTGTTATTCTGATGTTTACCCTGAACTGTTCATAGCACTGCCGCCTCACAGCAAGAAGGTCCTGGGTTCGATCCCCAGGTGGAGCGGTCAGGGTCCTTTCTGTGTGGAGTTTGCATGTTCTCCCCTTGTCTGCGTGGGTTTCCTCCGGGTGCTCCGGTTTCCTCCCACAGTCCAAAGACGTGTAAGTAAGGTAACTACCGTTTCTGTCATGAATGTAACCAAAGTGTAAAACATGACATTAAATCCTAATAAATAAATAAATTAGAACTGTTAATTTGATCCGAAAAGCTTTATCTAAAATAAACATAAACAGACCGGATGTGATCGAGCATCAAACAGTAGTTTTATTATGGATTACATTAAATTACTACGTGAATCTGATTCATGTTTACATTATTGGCTTGTTGAACTGTATCACAGCGCGCTCATGTGCACAAACACTAATAAGAAACTACTGATAGAACGATTTACTCAGTTAAATGTACCGTCATGATCAAACCTAAATATAAATGTAATAATGATGATAATCACACATCACATGCCAAAGTTCAGTCATTAAAACGTGCGACTGTCTTACCAAACTCAGCTGAAATCACAGGACACAGAACACCCACAGAGACAGATCCTACAGAAACTCCTGCACTTCAACACTGATCATCTACCCCTGCAGATTACGTCACGCCTACGTCATGAGAGTGACCATGTGTCAAATTAAAAGTTGTACTATTGAATACTTATTTACATTTATATTTTAATAATGATCCAAAATCAATGTAATTAATTTATTAGAAAAACATTAACGTATACATAAAAATAGAGATGCATAAAGCAAATATAGCACATTCAAGCACATACTCTATATGTAAAAAAAAAACAACTAATAGATTTGCTGTCAAATCAAGGTTTATTTGTCACATACATAGTCATACACAGTACAACTGGCAGTGAAATGCTTTTGTGACTGCTCAGCCACAGTAATTACAAAAACTACAAAATAGTCAAAATATATATTATACAAAAAAATATAGAAATCTTTTTAAATGTAAAGTGTAGAAAAATTAGAAAAATGAACAATATAATTTAAAAAGAGCAATTTAAAGTGAACAAGTGTGTAAAAGTGACAAGTAGTGCAGACTCTGTGCAACATAATGCTATACAGATGTGATTACTATCCATATATATACAGTGTATCACAAAAGTGAGTACACCCCTCACATTTCTGCAGATATTTAAGTATATCTTTTCATGGGACAACACTGACAAAATGACACTTTGACACAATGAAAAGTAGTCTGTGTGCAGCTTATATAACAGTGTAAATTTATTCTTCCCTCAAAATAACTCAATATACAGCCATTAATGTCTAAACCACCGGCAACAAAAGTGAGTACACCCCTTAGTGAAAGTTCCTGAAGTGTCAATATTTTGTGTGGCCACCATTATTTCCCAGAACTGCCTTAACTCTCCTGGGCATGGAGTTTACCAGAGCTTCACAGGTTGCCACTGGAATGCTTTTCCACTCCTCCATGACGACATCACGGAGCTGGCGGATATTCGAGACTTTGCGCTCCTTCACCTTCCGCTTGAGGATGCCCCAAAGATGTTCTATTGGGTTTAGGTCTGGAGACATGCTTGGCCAGTCCATCACCTTTACCCTCAGCCTCTTCAATAAAGCAGTGGTCGTCTTAGAGGTGTGTTTGGGGTCATTATCATGCTGGAACACTGCCCTGCGACCCAGTTTCCGGAGGGAGGGGATCATGCTCTGCTTCAGTATTTCACAGTACATATTGGAGTTCATGTGTCCCTCAATGAAATGTAACTCCCCAACACCTGCTGCACTCATGCAGCCCCAGACCATGGCATTCCCACCACCATGCTTGACTGTAGGCATGACACACTTATCTTTGTACTCCTCACCTGATTGCCGCCACACATGCTTGAGACCATCTGAACCAAACAAATTAATCTTGGTCTCATCAGACCATAGGACATGGTTCCAGTAATCCATGTCCTTTGTTGACATGTCTTCAGCAAACTGTTTGCGGGCTTTCTTGTGTAGAGACTTCAGAAGAGGCTTCCTTCTGGGGTGACAGCCATGCAGACCAATTTGATGTAGTGTGCGGCGTATGGTCTGAGCACTGACAGGCTGACCCCCCACCTTTTCAATATCTGCAGCAATGCTGACAGCACTCCTGCGCCTATCTTTAAAAGACAGCAGTTGGATGTGACGCTGAGCACGTGCACTCAGCTTCTTTGGACGACCAACGCGAGGTCTGTTCTGAGTGGACCCTGCTCTTTTAAAACGCTGGATGATCTTGGCCACTGTGCTGCAGCTCAGTTTCAGGGTGTTGGCAATCTTCTTGTAGCCTTGGCCATCTTCATGTAGCGCAACAATTCGTCTTTTAAGATCCTCAGAGAGTTCTTTGCCATGAGGTGCCATGTTGGAACTTTCAGTGACCAGTATGAGAGAGTGTGAGAGCTGTACTACTAAATTGAACACAACTGCTCCCTATGCACACCTGAGACCTAGTAACACTAACAAATCACATGACATTTTGGATGGAAAATGACAAGCAGTGCTCAATTTGGACATTTAGGGGTGTAGTCTCTTAGGTGTGTACTCACTTTTGTTGCCGGTGGTTTAGACATTAATGGCTGTATTTTGAGTTATTTTGAGGGAAGAATAAATTTACACTGTTATATAAGCTGCACACAGACTACTTTTCATTGTGTCAAAGTGTCATTTTGTCAGTGTTGTCCCATGAAAAGATATACTTAAATATCTGCAGAAATGTGAGGGGTGTACTCACTTTTGTGATACACTGTATATATATATATATATATATATACAGTGTATCACAAAAGTGAGTACACCCCTCACATTTCTGCAAATATTTCATTATATCTTTTCATGGGACAACACTATAGACATGAAACTTGGATATAACTTAGAGTAGTCAGTGTACAGCTTGTATAGCAGTGTAGATTTACTGTCTTCTGAAAATAACTCAACACACAGCCATTAATGTCTAAATAGCTGGCAACATAAGTGAGTACACCCCACAGTGAACATGTCCAAATTGTGCCCAAATGTGTCGTTGTCCCTCCCTGGTGTCATGTGTCAAGGTCCCAGGTGTAAATGGGGAGCAGGGCTGTTAAATTTGGTGTTTTGGGTACAATTCTCTCATACTGGCCACTGGATATTCAACATGGCACCTCATGGCAAAGAACTCTCTGAGGATGTGAGAAATAGAATTGTTGCTCTCCACAAAGATGGCCTGGGCTATAAGAAGATTGCTAACACCCTGAAACTGAGCTACAGCATGGTGGCCAAGGTCATACAGCGGTTTTCCAGGACAGGTTCCACTCGGAACAGGCTTCGCCAGGGTCGACCAAAGAAGTTGAGTCCACGTGTTCGGCGTCATATCCAGAGGTTGGCTTTAAAAAATAGACACATGAGTGCTGCCAGCATTGCTGCAGAGGTTGAAGACGTGGGAGGTCAGCCTGTCAGTGCTCAGACCATACGCCGCACACTGCATCAACTCGGTCTGCATGGTCGTCATCCCAGAAGGAAGCTGACGCACAAGAAAGCCAGCAAACAGTTTGCTGAAAACAAGCAGTCCAAGAACATGGATTACTGGAATGACCTGTGGTCTGACGAGACCAAGATAAACTTGTTTGGCTCAGATGGTGTCCAGCATGTGTGGCGGCGCCCTGGTGAGAAGTACCAAGACAACTGTATCTTGCCTACAGTCAAGCATGGTGGTGGTAGCATCATGGTCTTGGGCTGCATGAGTGTTGCTGGCACTGGGGAACTGCAGTTCATTGAGGGAAACATGAATTTTAACATGTACTGTGACATTTTGAAACAGAGCATGATCCCCACCCCTCGAAAACTGGGCCTCATGGCAGTTTTCCAACAGGATAATGACCCCAAACACAACCTCCAAGATGACAACTGCCTTGCTGAGGAAGCTGAAGGTAAAGGTGATGGACCAAACCCAATTGAGCACCTGTGGCGCATCCTCAAGTGGAAGGTGGAGGAGTTCAAGGTGTCTAACATCCACCAGCTCCGTGATGTCATCATGGAGGAGTGGAAGAGGATTCCAGTAGCAACCTGTGCAGCTCTGGTGAATTCCATGCCCAGGAGGGTTAAGGCAGTGATAATAATGGTGGTCACACAAAATATTGACACTTTGGGCACAATTTGGACATGTTCACTGTGGGGTGTACTCACTTATGTTGCCAGCCATTTAGACATTAATGGCTGTGTGTTGAGTTATTTTCAGAAGACAGTAAATCTACACTGCTATACAAGCTGTACACTGACTACTCTAAGTTATATCCAAGTTTCATGTCTATAGTGTCGTCCCATGAAAAGATATAATAAAATATTTGCAGAAATGTGAGAGGTGTACTCACTTTTGTGATACACTGTATATATATATATATATATTCCACTTGCAAAACTGCAACAACTAGTGTCCTTACTACCCAAACCATTAAAAAGTAATATTTATGTGTTTATATATACACATACTGTACATCTCACAAATAATTCGTCCTTTGTCGCCCTCTGTTGTCGCTAAGAAGAATATTTGTGCCGTGATGTAGTCCAGCTATAAATTTTCAAAGGGCCAAGCAATATGAATTTAATAAAAGACCAATTTCTAATTAAAGTATTTATTTATTTATTTCATGTTTTACACACTTTGGTTACATAGTTCATGATAGAAACTTGACAAGATCAGTTCACAAGTTTAATATCAAATACAGTCATGCACAATTTTGTGTCTCCAATTCACCTATCTGCACGTCTTTGGACTGTAGAAGGAAACCGGATCACCCGGAGGAAACCCACACAGACACGGGTAGAACATGCAACTCCATACAGAAAGGACCACGACCGCCCCAACTGGGGATCGAACCCAGGACCTTCTTGCTGTGAGGCAACAGTGCTAGACACCATGCCACCCAAATTACAGTAAAATTGACCAATTATATCGTATCTCTAAATGGGTGGGTAAGGTAACATAAATAGAATTAGCTACAATTATGTACATTATAAATAGTAGGCATTCTAAGTTTTAATGACAGTCTCTTGGGGTAAAAGGCTGAGGTTTAAAAGTACTGACACACACTACCTACATACATACATACATACAGTATATTAATACACAGTGTACAAATTACATTGAGGTATTGAATAAACTATTGTTGTTTTTCTCAAAAAAATAAAGTAGTGTCTTACGCTAATTTAAGTTTTGTCAAAATATTGTACTTATAAGGTAGGCACACAACATAAATGCCGCCACAATCTCATAGTTTCTAGTATAAGAAGCTGTCAGACACACCTCAGTGCTCCTGCATAGAAAACAGCTGCTGTTGTGGGACCAAGAAGCAAACAAACGTTGTAATCTTTTCCCCATTGCACCTTTAAATATCCACCCAAACACACATTTTTATACAACAGTTGTGAGGTTATAAATGTATTGGTTTCATAGTTATATACCACCAAAATATGTTACCTTTGGGTTGGTTGCAGCATAACTATTTATTTATTTTACACCAACGATGTAATATATGCTTCCCTTCTGTGTATTTAATTAAACATTTACATGCATTTAATTAACTTACTAAATTATGGGTGGGTAGCACTGTCACCTCACAGCAAGAAGGTCCTGGGTTCAATCCCAAGGTGGGGCGGTCAGGGTCCTTTCTGTGTGGAGTTTGCATGTTCTCCTCGTGTCTGCGTGGGTTTCCTTCGGGCGCGCCGGTTTCCTCAGGTACAAAGACATGCAAGTGAGGTGAATTGGAGATGCAAAACTGTCCATGACTGTGTTTGACATTAAACTTGTGAACTGATGAATCTTGTGTAACTATCTGTTCTGTCATGAATGTAACCAGAGTGTAAAACATGACGTTAAAATCCTAATAAATAAATACACTCTTTTTTTGACATAGGTTTTATTGATTTTGCAAATAACAAAAGACATGAATTACACACAGTAATCGAAGAACAACTGTAAAATACAGAACAGATATTACATAAATAAAGTAAGTAAAATAATAATAATAAATAAAAATAAATAAAAAATAAATTAAGATACAGCGCCTTTTACATACCACTATACAATAAGCACAACATCCAAAATCGTAAACTAACTGATGTATTTAACCCCAGCCCACCCCAAATCGATTATCAAATCATTATGATCCCCATGTCTGCTTCTCCCCTCACCAAAAATCCTGAGACCCCACAAAAGAGCTTAATTACAAAAGGGAAAAAACATTAAGAATTAACCATACATACATAGATATTCACATTTCCCAATACCCGACAAGAACAACAACAACAAAAAAGGTTCAGTGCAAGGACAATTCAATTTCACTGTGTCTGCAAGGGATGACACCACTCAAAAACATATCCACCCTTAAAGATAATCTTCCTTAAGCTATGAGGTAAATAAGTCAGTAACGGGGACCATACACTTTTTTTTCTAAATATGGAAAGCAGATGTGGTTTGGAGTAAAAGGCCCTGACCGTGGTCCTGAAATCACTAACTTTATTTTCTTTTCAATTCAGCTCATAATTTTGTGATTTTTATGTCCCAAACACGACGTGCTATTTTTTTTTTTCATTTCACATCTATTTTACATCCATACAGCTTTTCAATATTTAATTAAGAATAGAAAAAAAACCCTTTATTTTTTTTTCTAGGATGCTATCCACCGTTCATGATCAGTGAATAATCCCATGCTTTGCTGTTCACACCAGTTTTTGGAGAGCTATGCTTTTTGTCAGCCTGAATTTATCCACGCCAATGGCTTTACGTTGACGGATGACGCTTGTAGCTACTTATAGGCACGGGTGCCGCTCTCGTGTGCGCGCACAGCATCTGGAGGCGAAGGCAAGGCGCGCCTCCGGAGAGCCATGATTGGACGACGGGCGGTGAGAGGCGGCGCGCGCACCGCGAGCCCCATTCTCAAACGAGTGCTGCGCGCGTTCTTGTGCTGAGGATGCGCGCGCCCGAGGGGCTGCGGTCCCATTGACTGTTCCGTCTCCCTGACAGCGGCGGCATCGGCGGCACCGGCTCGCAGAAAGCGGCGCACGGATTAAACCTGAGCGTCAGCCCGGGCAGAGGGGAGCTGGCTGTACTTCCAGCTGGAGGATAAACACAGAGATTCCCTCACCGCGGAGGAAGAGATATGGACTACCGATAACTGGAACAGCAGAGGGAAGACGGAGGGGAGAGGCAGGAAGGCGGTCGGTCGGTCGTTCAGCACTGGGGTACAGGGGGTGCTGGGACACCGAGAGAGGAAAACGAGTCGTTATAAGAAGAGACGCGCAAACGGCGGCCGCTCCGCCACCATGAAAGCTCCGCAACGCCTGCGAGAAGCGCCGCTGAGCCCGCGGACCATGTCGTGATTAGCGGGGGTTTCGCAGCTTTCGCAACAGAAACACGAGTCCGCCCAGGAACGGCAAAAACATGTCGGCCTCGGTGGGGCCCCGCGGCGGCCCTCACCCACCCACTGCGCCGCCGTCGATGCCCGAGCTGCCGGACCTCAGCCACCTCACAGAAGAGGAGAGGAACATAATCATGGCTGTGATGGTTCGGCAACGGGAGGAGGAGGCCAAGGAGCAGGCCATGCTCAAGTAAGGATAAGCTCGGTTCTTTTTTGAACAGCTGTTGCAGGAGGAACTTAGTGCTGCCGTGGGTTTAGTGCCTAGATTGAGTCCTGTGTGTTTATCAGGTTGCCATCCTGATAAAACACATGCACCTGCTCTGCTCTGCTGCGCCGTGTGTGTGTGTGTGTGTGTGGGTGGGTGGGTGGACGCGCAAGCGCGCAAGCGTGTGTGTGTGTGTGTGTACGCTCATTTTGGGTGCTTTACCTATAGACATAGTGTTATGAAGCTCATGGTGCTTACATGATCTTAGTAGACTGAACACTTTTGTAAAGCACAATACAACCAAACAAGACTCTGGTGCATCTTTAGCATCATCCCACATAGAATGGAATGTAAAGCAATAGAGTAGAATAGAATAGAATAGAATAGAATAGAATAGAATAGAATAGAATAGAATAGAATAGAATAGAATAGAATAGAATAGAATAGAATAGAATAGAATAGAATAGAATAGAATAGAATAGAATAGAATAGAGTCTTCATTGTCACTATACACAGGTACAATTAAATAAAAATAAAAAATCATTGTACCTGTGTATAGTGGCAGTAAAGATTCTATTCTATTCTATTCTATTCTATTCTATTCTATTCTATTCTATTCTATTCTGTGGGATGACGCTAAAGATGCACCAGAGTCTTGTTTGGTGTTTTTTATGCCATGAAGCACCATGAGCTTCATAACATAACAAGAAATCTGTAGTCCATAGTCAGATATGGAGCCATTCAGTCTAAAGCGTATGATAGCAGTATTATACAGGCTGGGTAGATTAATCTACCCGGAAGTGCCATGTGAAAGGATGAAATGGCACCTGGTTCAGTTGCAGTTACAGGTGCATTCAGGTTCAGTCTATTGTCAATCGCTTTTAAGTAATATTACCGCACCGAGCTCACAACAATCTCAATTATCTGTTAGTAAACTTATTGAACAGACTATTTCTGACATATATGTCCAGATGTTTTTGATCCCTGGATTTACACATGCTGGGTTATACACAGTGCAACATTAAACAGCTGGAATGTTACGCACAGTTCATTTACCGGTTATGAATAAAGACAGTCGCCAGGCAGGCGGGGATATACATTTGGAAGGGTTCTCTATTTTTATTAATAGGTCTTCATCACATCTGGACGTGTAACCGGTATCAAATAATAGTATCCACTTGCTTTGTCACGACTAAAATCCCCGTGCCTCGTCATCGTGACGGTCAGACTGGTTTTTAACCCATTCAGTGAATGGTTACTCTTATAGTCTACAGTTGTACTTGAAATCCAGAGACAGATTTCCTGTGTGAATGAAAAGCCATAAGATATAAGATTTTTACAGTGAAAGTAAAATCAGGAGCAGTACTGAAATAAATAGGAAAGGTGTAGTGCCCCATGCCAGCAAGTTAAGACACTATGTGCTGTCCAAATAGCAAATATATACTATTTTAAGAATAAACAAAGGTCATGATGTCTTTTTAGTTATTAATATGCTGTGTATAATCCCATTGCTCTAAATAATTTATGTACAGTGTATTGTAATACATCTATTTCAGTTTAACTTAGTTAACTAAGTATTATTTTAATGCACTTTACATTATTTTGACAGACACTTAAGTATGCCTCCATTTATATTTTATGTATTTCAGAGAGCTTGGCTAATCAACCATTCATACTGCAATACCACATAGTGCATACAGAGTGCATACTGTACTTCTTTTACAGTATGTGTGCATGCAGGGCTTGATCAAACCAGCTAAATGTACTGCGAGCTCTGAGCAGCAAAGTTCCAACACAGTCTGTGACACTAACTGAGCAAACTAAGCTATTAAAAGTATAAATCATTCCTCACTCATTTACTCTAACCACTTAATACCGGTCAGGGTTACAGTGGGTCCAGTGCCAGGGTGTAAACTGAAATGGGTGCCAGTGTATGGCTGTGTTACTTACACATACTGGCACTTCAGCTAATCCACCTTCTGCATGCACCTTGTTCCACATTGTTTTAAGTTCTACAATTTATGGTCAGAAAACGGTTCGTTTTCTTTTTATTTGTTAATTTTTAAGTAATCAGCTCCACAGTAGTGCACCAAAAAGTATAACTTTAAATGTTGTTCTCAGTGTAACAGATGGCCACCAAATGTCTCTGTCAGAACAAACACTTTGAAGGATTACAATAAAACTAGCACTGCCCTAGTCCCATTTTTCTCCCTTTTTTATATCAGGCTCTTAATATTGATTGATGAAAGTATGTTTTGATACCGGACAGGTTTACATTATCAAATTAACCTGCAGGGATGGAAATAGAATCCATCTGTAAATATACAGTTAAGATAAAAAAAAAAAGCCACTAACAAAAAAAAGGACTATTGCCAATAAATAAGCAGACAAATTATTAAAAACAAAATATCAAATGACATACACGAAAGCATTCCCTCAGAAATGTCGGAAATGACTGGGAACCACTTGAACCTGCTAGCAAAACTCAAGCAGAACCTTTACCACACCAATTTGCACTCCCCTGTGCATACCAGTCGATTTATGGGAATATCAGAAAAGTGGACTAGACCGAATGGGCCGGCCCCACAGCCTCAGAGAAATGCAAGTGTGCCAAAGAAGGGGATAGTAAATAAGACATGATATACATGGAAGTTAACTTAACGTTTTTAAGGCACAAGTGATTGTCAGTCAGGAGAAATTGATAGATCACATGCAACCAAGCCTCTGTGCCCCATCTGCCGGCCAAACTAGGCAGCGCAGAGGAACACAAGGCACAGTTGATTGTCAGCTAAGAAAAGTTGACAAATCAACATGATGCTGTGCCTCCGTGCCCCAACTGCTGAACAAACTAGGCTGCGCAAAGAGACATGACTCCTAACGTCCGGGCTCCATCAGTTTGATAATATCACTGTTTGAGCAGTAACAAAAAGAACAAAATGAGCAGAAAGAACTAATAAATAAAGACGAAGGTTACTGGTTCAAGCCCCACTGTCAGGTAGACAGTGTTGGACCTTGAGCATTGCTCTTCGTCCTCAGTTGCTTGGATTGTATTCTGTTTCAATTCTAATCCACGTTGGATAAAAGCATCCTGTAAATGCCATAAATCGAGGAGAAGAACAAACTTTTATGAACTCTGGTTCCACGGTACCTCTGCACTATCTTCAGTTGAATTGATGAGATTTAATTAAACCTGTCAGACTTATTAGTAGACCTGTAAACATTTTAAAACATCTAAGTACATTAATTTTTAATGTATTTTATATAGGCATTGGTACACTATTGTAAATGAAAGCACAATAAGATAAGTAAACATTGTTGACAGTCAGCTGCTTCTGTACAGTATCATGAACATTATATTTGACTCTATATTTGTCTCTGGTTTTTTAACTTAAAGTGTGCCTTTAGTTTGTATTTTTGTGAGATGCACTTTCCATAACCATACATGTTAAGGGGAACAAGCTCTATATTGTGAAACAGATAATTAATAAATAATACATTAAGTGCCATTAATTGGTTATGGGCTTTACAATTAATTATATACTACAACATGTACTATACCAGATGGTGCTACTTTTAAGACGAATACAGTTCTTAGTGATAGCACGAGCTCACTGAAATAGTTCTGATGTAAAAACAGGGAACGGGAGGGGGGTGTAACAGTAGAAGTCTATTTTTGGACATCTTCAGGTTTGGCGTTGTTGAATCTTTCGTTTATTTCATAAGAATACAAGGACTGAGAGGTGTTCCATTTATGAACGCTGCTCATGTTCATTAAAGAACAAACAATAACCCAGTTTAGAGGCCTGACTCAGGAATTCAAGAATGAATCCTTGGCTACAGATTTAAGGCTTTTTTTTATCAAAAAGTTTTGAAAGACACTTGTATTTTATAACACTTATTTTACCTTGAAGGTGCACAGCGGTGCTATCAACTGGTCAGGCATCTATATTTAGACATATTTGGCTATAAAGTGTTATATTAAAGTGTAAAATGCTGTTGTAGAAGAGCCTGATACTTGATCATATATCAGGATAAATCCGAAAACCCAACGTATGGTTAACAGACAAAGTATACTGATTTCAGAACCAGATTATGGAGTGCAGGGTTCATTATTCAGTATTCATTAATTATTTTATACACTAATGTTTTGTGAAGGAAAGACACAGGGAGAACTACTGATGTGCAAGGCCTTAGCAGCAGTTAGGCTATAACAACATGTATTTATTTAAGCTTCAGAAAAAATTAGATCAGGACAATCTTCACTGATGCTTGTGTGTGTATTCTTTCAGAGGTATAACATTTAAATAGGGGCAGTTTTAGCCTAGTGGTTAAGGTACTGGACCTAGTAATCCAAAGGTCGCTGGTTCAAGCCCCACCACCACCAGGTTGCCATTGTTGGGCCCTTGAGCAAGGCCCTTAACCCTCAATTGCTCAGATAATATACTGTCACAGTACAGTAAGTCACTTTGGTTAAAAACGTCTCTGAAATGTAAATGTAAATATTGCTCAGAATGCTTTACTCTCACTTAGATTTTTTTTGTCACCGTCTAAACAAAATGTCCTATTTTACAGAGAGGAGAAGCCCATACAAGCAAAAACAGTGAATCTGGTTGGGAACAAAAAGCCCCCACAGCAGAATGACATCAGGTAAGTAAAATGTTCATTCAGCCGTAGTTATTGGTTATAAATGATGCTTCCAGTTCGGAGGTGTTTGATGGAGTTGAAAATGTGGTCTGGTTTGTCACTTACAAAGAGCTGTGATCTTTCCTTTTATTGTCTTTGATTTTTTTCCTCTGAGTTTATTTACTCTGTAAATAAACAATAAATATATTTCAGTTGATTTGTACTGTAAGAAGTTGCTTAGTTCTGGACATAGTCTTGCTAAGTGCTTTAAATGTGGTTTGGGTTTAGTAATTTAAAACAGTCTCTGGAAAATAATCTGGGCTAGCATGAACCATACATGATAGATTTATACATACATAAAAAAGTGTACACCATGATCAGAGAAAATATTTGTTTTTATATGAATGACGGGTAACATTCAGGTGTGTGGTTCCTTTCTTTCATGCCTCATAATGGCATTTATGCTACATCTTGGTTTTAAATGGTTAAAAGGTGTTGATAAGGTGTTCATGGTGGTTCTAAACTGCTTTGAAATAGCTGTCTGTGGGCTAAATCACAGGTATACACTAATCAGCCAAAACATTAACACCCATTCTCTCAAAATGTGCTTAAAAATACCTGTTTTGTAACAATTGTGCATCATTTTCAGGGATATTAAATGTTGGGCTGATGGTAGATACTCATAGTAGACGTGTTGAATGCAGCATATATGATCAGGCATAAAGACCTGAGCGACTTTGATAAGGGCCAAATCATCATTAAAGCATGGGGTGCTCACAGACAGTAGTGGTGGTGGTGAGTACCAACTGCCAGTGTCCAGCTAGGGACAAGCCAGGTAGTTGGGCTGCCGAGATTCATTAATGGCGAAGGACAGGAAGCATGGTGTCTGGTATGGATCACCAGAAGAGCTAGTGTGGCTGAAACTGCAGATGAATTAACTACTGGTGATATTGTAAATGTGTCGCAACACATTTTGTTTGGTTATTAGGAGACGTAGGCCCATGCTAGCTCCTGTAAACTATAAATAACAGCTAAAATAAACATGCACAAACAATGATCTGGAGTGGCTACTGGGATCTGGTTTGTATTGTTTCCTGTTCCTGTGCTTGGGGAGTTTGGGATGCTCTCCAGATGCATGGATCAGCATTCTGTAGAGTGCCCATTGTCACCTGATGACTCTGGACCCACAGCAACCATGACCAGGATGAAGCAATTAGAAAAATGAAATGAATGAACATTAAAGTGTATGAGCTTTGAGTTAAACAGTGCTGATCTGTGTAGCGAAGTGTGAGTGCAAAACTGTTGGCTGTGCCAGCTCTGCTTTTATGATGTTTCATCATGGCATATAAATTTTGAGTGGAATGCAACCATAGGCCATTAAAATGATTATGATGCTAATGAGGGAGCTACTGCTTCAATAATGAAAGTGAAAGTAATAACTCTTTTTGTATCAGGGAGAGCTATGAGTGCACATACATGCTTTATGTCATGGTGTTTAGCCACATCCTGCCCAGTTTATGTTATCTTCTACTAAGATGTGGACATTTAACATGAAAACAAGCAATCACAATGAGCAATAAGTAATTGGAGTTGCCACTTTGGGGCCTTTAAACAGCTTGTATGTAAACTGCTTGTATTGTATTTGGTCACAATTGCTTTGAATAGACGTTTCTGCTGAATACTCTTAATATAAATGTAAATACAGACATAAAGGTTCCTGTATTTGTATCTGTGCATTTGATGCTCAGGAGAGTAATATTTATGCCACGTTAAAATATTTATGTGCCCAACTTTGCCCTTGTTTTGAATGAACAGCTAAAGACATGAAATATCTCGCTCTTTGTGTTGTCTTCCTTCTGTAAGTGCTACAGGAAATCCTAACTGGTGACTTGTGGTTTAGGATTAGAGGCCAAATTGCTTTTACCAGACGTTCCGGATGTGGTCAGCTGTAATGCCATGAAAATGTTTATAAACAGACACGTTAATACATTAAAAACTGTAAAGAAATGCTTTTTAACACAACGGGAGTCCATCTGTGTGCTGACCCGGGATGGGTTAGCACTATTTTCAGGGTGTATGTCTGCATTGTTCCCAGGGTCTCTGGGTACTGCACTATGCACTATGATTGCAAGGGAGTTGAGGTATGTGACTTGTGATAAGAAGGTCACTGGTTCAAGCTCCACCAACACCAAGATTTCAGTGTTGGGAGTTTGAGCAAGGCACTTAATGCATTGTATTTACTTACACTTGTAAGTTGCTTTCTACAAAAGGCGTCTTCTAAATGCCACAAGTGTAAATATCTGGAATACTGTATCAATTTCCAAATGATCACAAATGATCATGATTGTGTAAAAGTTGTTGTTAAAAGCTTCAATTTCAGTTTAGGTTTTTCCACAAAACTTGTTTCACCTCAGTATTCATCCACTGTCCCAACAGCTTCATTCAGATCTTCATTATAAGTAATGTTTAAGGAAAGCTTTAGACACACCAGCTTTTAGGAAATTGCATTCATCAATCAATGAATTGTTTGTGTTTCTGTGCATGCCCTGGAAGCAAACTTTTAGGACATTAGAAGACCATTTAAAGAAGCTTCTTATTCATTCATGTTTATTCATTTTCCATTAAGACAGCTTTTAGCCATAGTGGACTATGTCATGACATTTGTACTATTCTAGACCTTTCTTTGACCTGACAGACATCTCAGAGCTTAAAAAAGCTTTAAAATGATTTTTTAAAATTCAGATTAGGGTCCTAGAAGCCAGTCAAAAACATGCATTTAAAATGCTATCACAAAGCACCACACACTCACCAATTTACTTACTTTACCAGACTGTGTGGTTTTAAGAAGATCCCTTTAACATCATAGTACAAAAACGGCACAGTGACTCAGTGGGTCGCCTCACGGCAAAAAGGTCCTGGGTTTGATCCCCGGGTGGGGCGGTCCGGGTCCTTTCTGTGTGGAGTTTGCATGTTCTCCCCGTGTCTGCGTGGGTTTCCTCCAGGAGCTCCGGTTTCCTCCCACAGTTCAAAAACATGCAAGTGAGGTGAATTGGAGATACAAAAATTGCCCATGACTGCGTTTGACGTTAAAACTTGTTAACTGATGAACCTTGTGTAACGAGTAACTACCGTTTCTGTCAAGAATGTAATCAAAAGGTAAAACAAAATTTTTACCAAATAAAAAATCCTGATAATCAAACAAACAAATATAGCTCAAAGCTGTTTAAACTACCTATTTGTCAGATTTTGCTTTGCATTCATAAAAGTTATATTTAGATTTTCATATAATTTACATTAAAGCAACTACAACAAATCATTTTTATTTTTTAACTTCGCACAATTTAGTAACACCAAACAAACAGGATGCCAATTCATCGTAGGGCATTAACTCTCAATATCTGTATGTAGATGCCCGACTGGCCAATAGAACCGCTGGGAATCTGAAACCTGTATCCCAGTAGTAGTGGACTATGGTAATTTACTGCTCAGCCACGCTAGTTCTCCGCAGTTATTACATATGCATTTAAAAGTTTACATGGCAAAACAATTGTTTGGTAGCTCCTATAAAAAGGGAGGTAAATACACCAGACTTGTATCTGTCTACCCACTAGAACTAATTAATTTATTGGTTGTTAAACTTAGAGGCATGGAGGTGACTCCCAATCTAGTCTTTCCCCCTTAGAAATAGCAAACTGAGTCTGTGCAATGCCCAACCAATGTGTATTAGCTTACCACCCAAGCGCCTCTTATGACTGGGTCCTGTACTTCATGAACTGGGTCTTTGACCATCTATTGAATAAAACATTGTAAAAAGTTTTAGAAAATCTGGTAAAATCTCAGTCTGTGTGGGGCAAAGGCAGAAACCACCGTTAAATGTGCATGACTTTCAAGTCCTTGGTCAGCATTTCATGTCATTTGGGAGTCCATGTGTAACGAGGCTGATTGTTCCTCGCTATTGAATTGTAAGCTAAAGCCATGCACATGAAAGCATATACTATGGATGCAACATCACAAAGCATGTGTTATAATCTCATTAAATACAGTTCTCAATGACCATACCATTTTTGTCACAGGTGTATTTTGATCCTCAATGAGTCAGGTCCTTCCTTCCAAAGATCAGGCCAAAGAGCTCAGCTCATTATAATCCTCATCTTAGATCTTCTCTCTTCTTCTGCTTTTAGGCTCTGCTTCACCAAGCAACACTGACACAAATCCTCTAAAAAGGGAGGAATACATGAATAGGGAATAGCCAAAACAACAAGCAAATCATGCAGTTGGGGCTTTCAATGACTTCACAGTCCATACATTAGCACCCAGTGGAGGATGATCCTCAGGAAACCATTTGTTCCCACACACCAGCAGAGGCTACAGCACTGAATGTGAGTGAGCTCATGGGTTGGCATTCACTAAAGTCAGACTCCTAATGCTCCAGCTGCACAGTCTCGCTCTCTGATGAGCGGCATTACACATTGCCTGTTAGTATGGAGGCTGGAGTGGGCTTCGGCCTGATGGCTCATGCTGGCACATCTATAAGCTTTTAACTAGTGTGGATAAGTCAGCTTACACTGGCATTTCCTAATTCTTTCTTAGTGATTATATTACATGGTCTATGTTTACAGCATATAGACCAACAAAACCAGATTCACAGTGAATTGGGAGAACTTGGATCCTACATCGTTTATGGTAAAGCAAGCTTGACATTGTCATGGACCCAGAGGTTATCATGCTACAAAATCCCTTCCTTAAAGCTTGGCTGAAGTCTGATGCTGATTACATAGACAAACAAAAACGTATCTTTTCTCAGCATTACAGATTTTGAATCCAGGTTTGAATCTCAGTGGTGCTATCAGCTGGCCAGGAATCTACACCGATCAGCCACAACATTAAAACCACCTTCTTGTTTCTACACACACTGTCCATTTTATCAGCTCCACTTACCATATAGAAGCACTTTGTAGTTCTACAATTACTGACTGTAGTCCATCTGTTTCTCTGCATGCTTTCATAGCCCCCTTTCATGCTGTTCTTCAATGGTCAGGACCCCCACAGGACCACACAAGGTATTATTTGGGTGGTGGATCATTTTCAGCACTGCAGTGACACTGACATGGTGGTGGTGTGTTAGTGTGTGTTGTGCTGGTATGAGTGGATAAGACACAGCAGCGCTGATGGAGTTTTTAAACACTTCACTGTCCCTGCTGGACTGAGAATAGTCCACCAACCAAAAATATATCCAGCCTACAGCGCCCCGTGGGCACCGTCCTGTGACCACTGATGAAGGTCTAGAAGACGACCAACTCAAACAGCAGCAATAGATGAGCGATCGTCTCTGACTTTACATCTTCAAGGTGGACCAACTCGGTAGGAATGTCTAATATTGTGGACAGTGAGTGGACACGGTACTTACAAACTCCAGCAGCGCTGCTGTGTCTAATCCACTCATACCAGCACAACACACACTAACACACCACCACCATGTCATTGTCACTACAGTGCTGAGAATCTTCCACCACCTAAATAACATCTGCTCTGTGGTGGTCCTGTGGGGGTCCTGACCATTGAAGAACAGGGTAAAAGCAGGCTAAAAAGATAAGTAGAGAAATAGATGGACTACAGTCAGTAATTGTAGAACTACAAAGTGCCTCTATGGTAAGTGGAGCTGATAAAATTGACAGAGAGTGTAGAAACAAGGAGGTGGTTTTAATGTTATGGCTGATCAGTGTATACAGACATGATTGGCTATGTGTCGGGATTGAGTGGCTAAAGCCCTGCGATGGATTGCCGCCCTGTCCAGGGTATTACTGCCTTTCTTACAGTATTTCCCTGTGAGATCCTGTCAATATATAAACAGTTGATATAAATATTATGAAATAAAAAAATAAAAGAAAATTTATATTGCAGGTAGTATTCACATAAATTAGAGCAAGTGTCCACAGTATTGTGGTGTTGCTTTAAATAAAGAGACTGGTCATAAAGCTTACTGGCTATATAATAATGTCTCTATAATAATGTGCAGAGCAGTAGTATGTAATGAATAAGACCTACTGCCTGGTGAGACATATTTTGTGAAGTCTTATAAGTGCAGAGATGCTGAGTAGCACAAACTGTACTGGGTAACACTACACTTCACTAATGCAGCCAGACCAAGTACCAGCAGCTTTCTCTTTCTGGGAGTTTATTTCCCAAAATGCTTTAGTGCAGAGTCAACATAAAACATCCATAAAGCAGTTTCAATGTAACAACAAAGAAACAAAGCAAATGGAATACTTGTGCTCAGTCAGCTCCAATAAAGGACTACATGCTACCATGAAGGTGCAACTTATTCCTGTCATTTCTTCTTTTAACGAGAGCCTTCAAGCAGCAGCTACAAGAGCTTTACAAGTACATTAGCATGACAGTTGAAGACCGATTCAAAAAGTCTCCTTCAAAGTAGTGTAGCCAGACGTAACTGGTTTTTTTTTTCTGTGACTAAATAATCGGATCTGGAAATGTGCCGGGTCTTAAATGTAAACACTGCAACTTAGATTATTAATTTAATGTTGTAGAGAGTTCTATCATGACATTGGCGTGGTCTGTTTATTCATTCATCATTCATTCACTGTCTGTTTCACCACCGCTTGATTGACTATTCAGGGTCACTGTGGGTCCAATTCAACCAGACTGCATGTGTTTGGACTGTGGGAGGAAATCGGAGCTCTTGGAGGAGACCCACACATACACGGGGAGAACATGTCGCTTGATCATTAGGAGGGGTGTCCACATTTCTTGTTCACAATGACAGGAATTTGGCACAAAGTAATGATCACAAGAAAGATTCTGAAGTTGACAGTGATTTCCAAGCTTGAATAAACAGCACTTTGTCTAAACTACAGGACGGTAAAATTACAGAGGTTATAGAGGATCCAGAGACTAAGCGTTTTTAATCCTGAGCCACACAGTACAGTAAAGGAGTATTAGAGCCAGCATCTGTTACTGTGTCGCTGGACAGTGTTTACACACACCGGCCGGCAGGATTTCCCTGTGGTGTGAGGCAGGGTCACGCAAGACTCTGCTCAGATTTAGAATGTCGCACCACCCTGGGCCCTTCTGCCACTTCGTAGAGCCCTCCTGTCACTCTGCTGGTGCTGAACAGCATATGCAGGGGGTGGAAAGGCCTGGCACACAGAGACAGAATTATCATGTGCTTCTTACTAACCCTGTATAGATTATTAGGTTGGGTTTAGATATACAGTATACAGGTCCTTCTCAAAAAATTAGCATATTGTGATAAAGTTCATTATTTTCCATAATGTAATGATAAAAATTAAACTTTCATTTATTTTACATTCATTGCACACCAACTGAAATATTTCAGGTCTTTTATTGTTTTAATACTGATGATTTTGGCATACAGCTCATGAAAACCCAAAATTCCTATCTCAAAAAATTAGCATATCATGAAAAGGTTCTCTAAACGAGCTATTAACCTAATCATCTGAATCAACGAATTAACTCTAAACACCTGCAAAAGATGCCTGAGGCTTTTAAAAACTCCCAGCCTGGTTCATTACTCAAAACTGCAATCATGGGTAAGACTGCCGACCTGACTGCTGTCCAGAAGGCCATCATTGACACCCTCAAGCAAGAGGGTAAGACACAGAAAGAAATTTCTGAACGAATAGGCTGTTCCCAGAGTGCTGTATCAAGGCACCTCAGTGGGAAGTCTGTGGGAAGGAAAAAGTGTGGCAGAAAACGCTGCACAACGAGAAGAGGTGACCGGACCCTGAGGAAGATTGTGGAGAAGGGCCGATTCCAGACCTTGGGGGACCTGCGGAAGCAGTGGACTGAGTCTGGAGTAGAAACATCCAGAGCCACCGTGCACAGGCGTGTGCAGGAAATGGGCTACAGGTGCCGCATTCCCCAGGTCAAGCCACTTTTGAACCAGAAACAGCGGCAGAAGCGCCTGACCTGGGCTACAGAGAAGCAGCACTGGACTGTTGCTCAGTGGTCCAAAGTACTGTTTTCGGAAATCAAGGTGCCAAAGTCTGGAGGAAGACTGGGGAGAAGGAAATGCCAAAATGCCTGAAGTCCAGTGTCAAGTACCCACAGTCAGTGATGGTCTGGGGTGCCATGTCAGCTACTGGTGTTGGTCCACTGTGTTTTATCAAGGGCAGGGTCAATGCAGCTAGCTATCAGGAGATTTTGGAGCACTTCATGCTTCCATCTGCTGAAAAGCTTTATGGAGATGAAGATTTCATTTTTCAGCACGACCTGGCACCTGCTCACAGTGCCAAAACCACTGGTGAATGGTTTACTGACCATGGTATTACTGTGCTCAATTGGCCTGCCAACTCTCCTGACCTGAACCCCATAGAGAATCTGTGGGATATTGTGAAGAGAAAGTTGAGAGACACAAGACCCAACACTCTGGATGAGCTTAAGGCCGCTATCGAAGCATCCTGGGCCTCCATAACACCTCAGCAGTGCCACAGGCTGATTGCCTCCATGCCACGCCGCATTGAAGCAGTCATTTCTGCAAAAGGATTCCCGACCAAGTATTGAGTGCATAACTGAACATAATTATTTGAAGGTTGACTTTTTTTTGTATTAAAAACACTTCTTTTATTGGTCGGATGAAATATGCTAATTTTTTGAGATAGGAATTTTGGGTTTTCATGAGCTGTATGCCAAAATCATCAGTATTAAAACAATAAAAGACCTGAAATATTTCAGTTGGTGTGCAATGAATCTAAAATATATGAAAGTTTAATTTTTATCATTACATTATGGAAAATAATGAACTTTATCACAATATGCTAATTTTTTGAGAAGGACCTGTAGATGAGAAAATGCGTACGTGACCCACAGTTATTACATTGAAATCAAAATTAATTAATGCAGATGCAATGAATTAACCTGCATATTTAAGTACACCTGCTAATAAAACACATGGCAAAGAATCTTAAGTGTGTATGTCAGTGGTTTTTCGAGCATGATCAATGTAAGCTTTGAAGTTACTCACTCACTTTCTTAACCACTTATCCAATCAGGGTCACGTGGGTGCTGGAGCCTATCCCAGCTTTTTCAATGGGCACAAGGCACACAGTAACACCCTGGACGAGGCACCAGTTCATCGCAGGGCAGACACACACACACACACACACACACACATGCAAACTCCACACAGAAAGGACCCGGACCACCCCGACTGGGGATCGAACCCAGGACCTTCTTGCTGTGAGACGGCTTTGAAGTGCTTTGAAGTGCTTGAAGCGCTTTGATCACTTCAGAATGGACTAGATTTTTGTATTTTCTTTAAGCCCTGGTCTATCCTGTCACTCGTTGCTTTGCCATCTTTTGTATCTGTCTTCCAGTATGCTAATATTTCCAGCAGTATGACATGATTGCCCAGGTAGCAGTAGCAGGCTTGTAATGTAGAGCTGTGGTACAGTCAGTGCTGTTTAATGTTTAAACTGAGTAGATCAGGAAGAAGTGGGACAAGCACATGTGGGCTGAATAGACATGTTACATTATGCAAGCACAGTCATGCTAAATATTCGACACATGTTAGTGCTCTGTAAGTTTCATGCTTTTAATTAGCAAAGCCTTTAGTCAGACAGTCAGTCAGTGAAGTGTGGTACCAGCACCTGCTGCTTTACACACTCCCCCTCTCTCTCCACTGGTGTGTGTATCAATGTATGTGTGTGAGTTTCAGGTTGTTCGGTAAGTAGTTTTCTCTCCACATCTTATTTTATTCCTCTGACTGGTGTCACATTTCTTGTTGTGAGCTGGACCTTACGCCACCCTTGGGCTTTGAATATCATTATTAATCTTAAACTTAATCAGTAAAACCTTTGAATGGTCTCACCAATACAATAATGTTTAGAAAATTTTTATTTGCATTTCTTAGTTTCTTGGGCAACAAACTATTTTTACTAGTGCACATAGTGACAAGTTGACATTTAGGTTAGAAAGTAGGGCTGGCTCGATACCACTTTTTTATGTCCGATACCGATACTGCAAATTGAGTATCTGCCGATACCGATACCAATCCGATACGTCATTTCTCCTCTCAAACAACTAAGCAGTAATAATACGTCTCAATGCACCATGGTTAAACTAGCTATCTAAATAACAACGCTCAGACTGTGAAACAAATATTCTAAAGGAATAAATAAAGAACCTACAACATCACACTTATTCTAAACTGCTGTTAGTATTTTAACTTTTACACACAGAACATTTAGCAGCATTTTTGGTTTCACTTACGTTCGAGCTGTTGTTCACGTGACACATCTCGCTTTACAGCATGTCGTCCAAAGTGTCTACAATTGGAAGATGTGGATGTCAATCGAACACGATGGACCAATTGGAACTGACGCAGAGTTTGGTTGAGATTTTCCGTTAAAGTTCTGTCACGTTTTTAGATTATTAAAAACCAAAGCGCACTTATTAAAAAACCCTGCTGGATTTTGGAGAGGACATCTGTGGCTAAATGGTCAACTGTGTAGTTTGTTTTATTTCATAACACTAATGGATTAATTGTTGAGGATGTGAGATATCTCCAAGCCGGGACAAGATAGATTTTCTTTATCTCAGGTGAGCGATTTATCATTTATAAAGTGATTTTTATTGTGTTTAAACAGTGTTATTAGATGTGGCAGTAGTAGATGATTTTTAAAAATGCTAAAAGTTTAAGTATATCACTGTGTTTTAATTTCTGAATGGCTGTTGCAGATGA
Organism: Trichomycterus rosablanca; assembly: GCF_030014385.1. Classification (NCBI taxonomy): domain Eukaryota; kingdom Metazoa; phylum Chordata; class Actinopteri; order Siluriformes; family Trichomycteridae; genus Trichomycterus; species Trichomycterus rosablanca. The sequence goes on along the minus strand of NC_085992.1, from coordinate 7,289,595 downwards.
GTTGTAGATCAGTGGCACATGTTAATGATGTCATTAAGTTACGGCAGTTGTCGAGTGAGCTGGCAATAAACGGCACTCTGTTGGAGCGTATCTTTGTGTGTTATTTGCTTTACACACAAACAATGGCCTTATTTACATGAAGTGTTATTTACATTAAGCAACAGTATCAAATTGGATTACACATTTTTTTCCTTTTGATATCCGATCCAGTGATTTGGGCCAATATCGGACCGATACCGATACAGAGGATCGTATCGGTGCCAGCCCTATTAGAAAGGCTATTTTAAATACAGCTTATTTTTATCCAAATATTTAGATTTAAAGTAAGCTCAACCAAATGGTTAATCTGACCATTAAAGGAATAAGCAACTATGATTTTATAATGTAAACTTTTTTTGCATACACCTAATACACAATACATATACCCATACATCCTAGCATTTTTGTGTACTTGGGTTTGATATCCAACCCTGGAAAGGTTGGGACATTTTGTAAAATTGTTCAATTGTTAAATGTTTGTTCACAACAAATATGGAACTAAATGGTTTCCACCAGATCTCTGCATGTATCAAAGGATTCTCCACTGTTACCAGTTGGCAGATTGCATTCCTTTCTGCGTAGGAGGTCCAGGTTTAGTATTTTAACACATATATCATTTGATCCATAAAGCTGTGTGGTAGCCCTTGCTCTGATGTTCAGACTGGGTAACACAATCAGTTCTATTTTTTGGCATTTAGTAACTTTTTTCTTCTTTGCTGAAGCTGTATGTCCGTGTTTGTCATGTACTGCCTTGACTTTTGAGTTCCCTCTAAAGCAGTTTTTTTATTTTTTTTCCAAATGACCCATTTTGTCCATGATTTTTACCATGACTCAAGCAACAGTGAATCAAAACGACACACGAAACGAAATATACCTAATTATTAAAAATGGTGGCAATCTGGTCCCACTGTGGTTTACAAGATGTGACGTAAAGCTTCCACAAGGTGTGTTGGTGTAGTTTTTTTTGTGTTTATGTGTCTTTTTAAGTTTAAGTTTATTTAATTATTATTATTTTCTCTGCAACCCATTTTTTGGCTTGTGACCCACCCAAGGGTGACTCAAGGTTTGAAGAACCCTGCTTTTAAGCATTGAACGCTTTTCCAGTTTTGTTTTTGTTTTATTTATAGCTTTTGCAGTTTGGGCACCTTTTATTTGGCCTAAAGTGTTAAATATTGAGCTAATAATTGTCAAAGCTCTTTCAAGGCATGCTGTTAATGAACAATTATGCCAATATACCCACCTGTGTAGCTGTGTTTATAATTGAAATTAATGATTGACTGCTTTAAATTGCCGTTAGGTATTAGTGCCTTTTTGTGTGATATGTGATGCCCTGTAATTAATTGGCACCCTGCACTACTGTTTTTGGGTGGCACCAGACCTACCGCGAATCCTGACCCGGCTATATCCATTACTAAAAATAAATGAATGAATATTTATTATTTATCACGTTCACTACTTGCTTGTGCAATTTTCACACTTAAATACTGTGATATCAGGAAATTGTGGACAAGATGGCTAGAAAATGTCACCCCTAGGTGACAGACATGAGGGCATTTCCATTTCACAACCCTCCTATAGCCTGTACTGACCGAACACTGAAGAGCTGAATTAAGCAAGAACTAATGTGTTAGAGAGATGGAGGAGTCTCAAGTCTATCACGTCTATTTATGGATGTTTTGTACTGTGCACAGTATTAAGTGGGATAAACACACATTTACAGCATGTCCAAACTGCTTTGCTTCAGCCTGCTCTGAGATCGATGTGCATCCAGGTCCTTTATTTTACTTTGATGTGTTTCGCTTGTTCCCTCGAGTCCTCTCTATCTCCGGGAATATCCTTCACTAGGGTGACAGATTTTGTCAGATGAGTAGAGATTTACAGGAGTCAGAGCTGCTCTTGTATTGATGGGTGTCCACTCTTAACCTCACATAACTCTTACACTGCGCTGTACTCGAACTGTAACCCACTCGCCTGAAAGAAACGACCACACAAAAGAAATGACAGAGAAAGACAAACCCAGATATAACCTAAGACCAACGTTTGTTCATTCATTCATTCATTGTATGTTTTACCACTGCTTTATTCTGGTCAGGGTTGCGGTGGGTCTGATTCATTAGACAAAAGCCAGTAAACACTCCGGACAGGTTGCCAGTTCATCACAGGGCACACACACTCACACACACCTGGGACATTTTCTAGAAGCTCCAATCAGCCTGCATGGTTTTGGACTTTTGGGAGGAAACCAGAGCATCTGGGGAAAACCCACATGGACACAGGGAGAACATGCACACTCCACACAGAAAGGGGAATCAAACCAAGGCCCTTCTTCTATGAGGGGACAGTGTTCTGGGGATTTCTTTGGCGTCGTTTTTTGGTTGTCATACTTTTGTTTGTGACTCCCTACTAGTTGAGTCTTTCTTATAGCACAGATCTGATTAGAATTATACTTGGTATAAGCTACAGAGTTGACACATGTTCCCTAGGTTAATTTAGCACATCAGCAGTGTGTATTTTTATATAAAGTACACTCATTTACAGTGGCAGCAGTATAGCATGCACATACAGTATGTACACAGAGTAATGCAGCAAGCATAATCCTCTCCAAACACGCTAGAGACAACAGCTTACATTCTGTAAAACACATAAAACAAGATGCTGCATCTTTGTAAATGGTCACTTATTCAATAAAGGTCATAGGTTAGCTAATCAGACTTGAATAAGAGTGGTAACTGCCTACCATGGCATTGATTAACTGAAGAGAAAGCACTGCCATCCTTTTACCCAGAGAACAAGGCCAGCTGGCTGCCTTTAAAATGACATTTTCACTGTAAAGAGTCTCTGTAGAACAGAAGTGGGTATTTCCATGTCACAAAAAGGCATTTTCACACCACAGTTTCTAAGTTGTGTTAATTAGGCTCCATAAAATCTTTCTTTTCTAAAATGTTCTCCCTTCATCTCAGAATTTAGTCATTTCCAGTTCCCAACTGGTAATCGACTGGCGCTTGTGAAACCCACGATCTAAATAAGGAGAGCCAGATCACTACACGTCCCCTTCCGACTTGTGTCCAATCTGTGGCGCTTCTTATCACCTGCAAGTGTTGCATACGGAGAGCCATGCTATGCTCTATGTGCCCAGATCCAAAACATGGTCTTCAATTCTTCAAAATAGGACCAGCTGTGTTTGTGAGGATCATATGAGATGATATGAGAAATCATATCAGTGGCTACTCAAGAGTTTGAACACTATCCAGCGATATGATGGACAGTTAGACCACTCTGCTACACAAGTGCCCTGTCTTAGCCCTTCTGTAATATGTTGCATCTATAGTTATAATAATTTGGTTGAGGGTAGGGGTAGTGCTATGGTTATCTACTATTTTTATGGTGTATAAATTCCCAATTCCATTCGGCAGAGACTCCAGACCCTATTTTATGACAATTCCAGTCTTAACTAGTCATTGATTTTAATGTAGAATAATCAAATCCAATCAAAAACATCCACTTAATTCAGTAAATGACAAGTTAATATGTACCTGGTTAAACATGCATGTGTCAGGATATTAAAATACACTCCCACGGCTGTATAACGTGATTGTTTAATGGGCAACTGGGCAACACACAGGGTTGCCAGGGCTTTTCTTTGTGACCAACCTTTTTTTTTTTTTTTTTAGTCCATTGCTGCTGGTCATAAATTGCTGTATTTTTAGCGTGATTTTTGATAGTCTATGCTCTTGTGAATCCCTTTCCATTTGTGTCTGCACCTCAACCAGTCCTAGGGATCGAAATTGAAGTGGCAGCTAGGAAAAACCTCATCGTACCTTTTATCCCTCAGGCACAGCTAACTGTGTCTGTAGAATGACCGGCAGGAAATGCCCCGTAGAACTGCTGAGATTCTGACTCGAAAATTTGAGCACTTAACAGAAATAATGAGATTTAGTGAGTATTCTAAAGAATAAAGATATTTGATGTGACCAATAAAAAGCTCCTATGAGGAATTGGGTCACACTTTGGTTTCAAACACTAGAACAGTAAATCCGTTTTCTACTCTCCTTGTATAAGAAGCAGGAGACTCTGGAGAAGTCTGGAGACTCTGACTGCCCCGAGTGCATTTCTCTCTATCTGTATTCTTCTCTCTCTGCTCTGTTGACTAGAGCATGTTCTTCTGGGAAGGCTTGGGTGACAACCATGCACTGGTTGGAGAAAATGGGAAGCCCGGTGTGCATAAGGGCTGTATCCATGGTGTCTGCAGTGTGGAAAAGCTCCCAAAGCCCATGTCTGTGTGCTATGTTTTCTTATTCCCTATGGCCTTTGTCTTTTTTTTGGCATGATGCCTTTGTTTTTCGCCTCAGCATCATTAGATTCTTTCTTCGGAGGTCAATTATCACTCCAGAGCCTCGGGGAAGGCATGGCACTTGTGGTGAAAATACATTCTGGACTTTACTGTAATGTACATGGGGATGTTGAAAAGTGCAGCTTTTATGTTTCCGTTCACTTTGTCATACAGAATGAAAGGCAGCAATTTAAAATGAGGGCTGAATTTTCCTTTTTTTAATACAAACACCTCCTACAACGCCTCTCTCTTCCAGAATATTTTTAGAGCGCACTGAATGTGTTTAGTCCTCTCTGGTCTGAAATCCCACCCCTGCAGATTTCTGAGGATACGCACTTCCATCAGAGCCATATTAACAGGACTTAGAGCTGATCTCTCTTATATTATATCTTTTAGAGCCAGGTAATGTCCAGTACTGACTGGATACACATGTCCTCATAGTAACCCTGTAACCAACTCTGCAAACCTCTAATAGGTCAGTGCATCAATGAGTCCAGCTTTAAACAATGATCCTGTGAACATCTGGATTTTTTTTGCTATATCTAGTGGTAAAGTCCTGATGCTTTTTTTTATTATAATATTAATACTAAAACTTCCACTAGTAGCCTCAAGGATTTCTGCATAAGAACCAAACTGACTTCTCTGCTATCATTCATTCATTGTTTTTTCACTCTCTTACTCACTGTCTTAACCGCTTATCCAATTAGGGTCACGAGGGGTGCTGGAACCTATCTCAGCTTTTCAATGGGCGCAAGGCACACAGTAACACCCTGGACGGGGCGCCAGTCCATCGCAGGGCAGACAAACATACACACACATACACACCCATTCACCTATAGGGCAATTCAGTGTCTCCAATTAACCTGACTGCATGTTTTTGGACTGTAGGAGGAAACCAGAGCTCCCGTAGGAAACCCACGCAGACATGTGGAGAACATGCAAACTCCACACAGAAAGGACCCGGACCTCCCCGCCTGGGGATCGAACCCAGGACCTTCTTGCTGTGAGGCAACAGTGCTACCCATTTAGCCACCGTGCCGCCCATGTCAAACACAGTCATGGACAATTTTGTATCTCCATTTCACCTCACTTGCATGTCTTTGGACTGTGGGAGGAAAACGGAGCTCCCGGAGGAAACCCACACATACATGGGGAGAACATGCAAACTCTAAAAGGACCTGGACTGCTCCTTTTGGGAATCAAACCCAGGACCTTCTTGCTGTGAGGTGACAGTGCTACCCATCAAGCCTCCTCTGAGTATGTGGTGCCTGATGAATTGACACAGATTTTAGCTGACCATGATTAGGATAAAAGACATTTCTCATATTAAACTGTAATGCCCTACCCCAAAGAATAGTATGCAAATAATTAAATTACCCTCCCCACCCAAAAAAGCAAGATTAGGTGTTGTAGTCTATAATAAACACAGAAAGACATGAAGGGCAACCATTGTCTGTGCAGTGTAAAATTATTTTGCTCTTTCTCTACACAGTCTGCCTATGCATTTTAGGCACCATGTATGTTGGCTTGCACCTGTTTCCTCTGTGGATTAACCATATGGCGTGCTGTGAGGTGCACTGTACGATCGTGTACGGTTATAACACCATGCTGGAACGTAGAATGCGCTTTACACTGAGTGTCAGGATTAAGCCTCTTGGTTGGAACCACTGATGGTTTCTGATGGTTGAGGTGTGTAAATGCATTGCCAGCCATATGGACAGCATTGTCTGGGGAGGCCGGTACCCGCTTACTGTAGCTTTGCTGCTGCCACCACTGCTCACACAATTCATCTGTCTTTTTTTTTCCACCCCTCTTTCTCTTCTTGTTTTTCCCCTTTCTTCATTCCACCACCCTTCCTCACTTTGGTCGATTTGTAAAAGCAGATTCATGAGTAAAAGAAAGGCACAGTTATGCATATTCCCCTAATGAATGCATCATGACTCTTGTGCTGGCAGGTGTAAAGACAGGCAGGTTTATTAAGCTGAATGTTTTCATTGGGTTTCTTAAATGAAGATGTGGCCGGTTACTGATGTGTCACTGCTGCTGTTTAAAGGAAAGAGTAATTAGTTGTGCTATTGAGTTTAGTGTCCGCTTCTGTAAATGCTAGACTCATATCATTCTTATTCTACAGACCTTGTTCCACTGTTTTCTGTTTACAATTTGTAGTTTCTTTCTCTTAAACACTCTCTGATTGATCACTATAATGTACAATACTGAACATATACTAGTACCACATCTTTATCTTTCAAAAAATATAATTTAATATTATATAAAATACATAAAACATTTTTAACTTATAGTGTACCAGAAAGTTTGTGTTCTTAAACAGCTGTCTATTACTGGATTAAATATTTACTTAGAAGCACTTCTGTAGGTTGTTCTGTATAAGGACGTCTGCTAAATCCTAGTTAGAGTTTATTAGGAATTTCTTTTTATTATGTTTGTTACTATGGGTGCCTTTAATTTTGTAGCTGTTCACAAACTACTTTATAGCAATTGTGTAGCCTGGCAGAGGGGTGCCGGCAGGGGAGCAATCGGTTCCTTTAACCATGGTCTCTCATCTTTTCCCTATTTCTTTTCTATGGAGCTGCAGATTTTACACCGATCAGCCATAACATTAAAACCACCTGCTTGTTTCTACACTCACTGTCTATTTTATCAGCTCCACTTACCATATAAAAGCACTTTGTAGATCTACAATTGCTGACTGTAGTCCATCTATTTCTCTGCATGCTTTGTTACCCCCCTTTCATGATGTTCTTTAGTGGTCAGGACCACCACAGGACCACCACGAAGCAGGTATTATTTGGGTCGTGGGTCATTCTTAGCACTGACATGGTGGTGGTGTGTTAGTGTGTGTTGTGCTGGTATGAGTTTTTAAACACCTCACTGTCACTGCTGGAGTGACAATATCCATGCAACCAAAAATATCCAGCCAACAGCGCCCCGTGGGCAGTGTCCTGTGACCACTAATGAAGGTCTAGAAGATGACCAACTCAAACAGCAGCAATAGATGAGCAATTGTCTTTGACTTTACATCTACAAGGTGGACCAACTAGGTAGGCGTGTCTAATAGAGTGGACAGTGAGTGGACATGTTATTTAAAACCTCCAGCAGGACTGCTGTCTGATCTACTCATACCAGCACAACACACACTAACACACGACCACAATGTCATTGTCACTGCAGTGCTGAGAATGATACACCACCTAAATAATGCCTGCTCTGTGGTGGTCCTGGGACAGTTCTGACCATTGAAGAACAGGGTAAAGTCAGGTTAAAAATGTATGCAGAGAAATAGATGGACTACAGTCAGTAATTGTAGAACTACAAAGTGATTCTATATGGTAAGTGGAGCTGATAAAATGGACAGTGAGTGTAGAAACAAGGAGGTGGTTTTAATGTTATGGCTGATCAGTGTATATTTCTTTTTGTTTGGGGATATTGAGCCACAGTACTGTTATGCCTTGATTAAGCATCATGCAATTGCATTCATTTTCAAAATCTTGCAGGTATGGGGCTCTGTCTGGTGCGTATTACAGTAATAATAGTGCTATAATGTAGTGGTCAATCTAACATTTGTTATAGGCTACAGCTTAAGAATTATTGACCCAAGCTAATAAAACAAAAGTTGAAATTTGTGTAAATTCACCTAACTAGAGTAAGATGCATTTATTTATTCATTCATTTATAGTCTGTTTTATCACAGCTTTATCTTATTCAGGGTCGCGGGGGGTCCTATTTACCGGGCGTAAGGCTGGAAACACCTTAGACAGGTCACCAGTCCATCACAGGGCAAACACACACACTCATACCTAGCAGGGACTTTATCTCCAATTATTCGGACTGTGTGTCTTTGGACTGTGGGAGAAAACCGGAGCACCTGGAGGAAACACACAGATACAGAGAAAATGCAAACTCTAGACTGAAAGGACCTTGATTAAGCATCATGCAATTGCATTCATTTTCAAAATCTTGCAGGTATGGGGCACTTTGTGGTGCTTCTGTAGCGAGGCGTGGCCTACCCCATTACAGTAATAATAGGGCTATAATGTAGTGGTCAATCTAACATTTGTTATAGGCTACAGGTTAAGAATTACTGACCCAAGCTAATAAAACAAAAGTTAAAATTTGTGTGAATTCACCTAACTAGAGTGAGATGTATTTATTTTTTTATTCATTCATAGTCTGTTTTGCCACCGCTTATATCTTATTCGGGGTCCTATTCACCAGGCGAAAGGCTGGAAACACCTTAGACAGCACCTTATTCGGACTGCGTGTCTTTGGACTGTGGGAGGAAACGGGAGCACCTGTAGGAAACCCATGCAGACACAGGGAGAACATGCAAAATCCATACCGAAAGGACCTGGCTTGCTCCACCTGGGAATCAAACCCAGGACCTTTTCATAGTGGAAAGTTTTGAAGAGTGGTGAATCTACCCAGGAGTGGCCTGCTGATTTTTTTTCCAAAGGCTCAATGATAACTCATCCAGGATATTGCGAAAGATCCTATGAACAGTTCAATATCCTATAAAATCTACCACACTGGGTTTGTAATGAAAAAGATCAGAGATAAGCATCATCTCCTACAGTGTTTTCTGAACAGGAGTTTAATGTTGAAGTCACATTAATCTGCTCTGGAAATAAAACCTGAGGACATGGTTGTGAATCTCAGGTCACAGGTGAGCTGTTCTGTATGTGAATATTTACTATATGGTGTTAGTACTGCTTTAAGGCAGGCTCTCACCGGGTGAAGGGAGGAAGGGGCAACACTCCCCCGATGCTGCACGGATGCTCCAGCTTGACATAATGAGGGCACTGCTGTGCACTCCTCCCTACCTGTCCTGTGGGAGTCTCCTCACATCATGTGACCAGCTCAGCCTCCCATATTTAATGGCCCTTGTACTGATCATGTGACCTCCTTCACTTTCTATATTGCCTAATATTTTCAGTGATGACGTATGTGACGCTCTCAGTGCTCTACATTCTGCTATCCCAGAAGGCATTGCCGCTCTGCATGCCACAGCTTTCCTGGTTTGTTTTGCAATATAGAGCAAGCTTATGCTGTGCTGTATTCGTATTAGGCTGTTGTTATACACTTAAGTTATATTACTATTACACATTGATATCAAGTAAGTACACTGTATGGCCAAAAGTATGTGGACACCTAGAACAACATCCCATCGGAAAAGGCTTCTCACAAGACTTTAAAGTATGTCTGTGGGAATTTGTGAAGATATTTATGGTTGGCCCCTGCTGTTGGTCAAGAAAGTCTCAGCTGATGTTCCAGTTCATTCCAAAGCTGTTCAGTGGGGCTGAGGTCAGGGCTCCATTCAGGCCACTGAAATTTCTTTAAACCAAGCTTTACTTCATGTCTTTATAGAGCATGCTTTGTGCTAAAGCAAGGCTGGTATCACACACGCTTTGAGAAAAAAAGCATGTTTACCAGACAGAAGAGCTGGCAAATCTGTAACAGGGAAACTGTAATATATAGAAAGACTCTCACCTGAAGCGAATTTATGCTAATAAGGCGCAGATGACTTGTCAATTAAAATCAACAGACACATCAATCATATGATCTTCCATACCCCCTCTGTTGGCCAAACATGGAGAACATGACAGGCAAAAGGCAGGAAACACCCCTGACATCACAAAGCAGACACACACACACACACACACACACACATTCACACCTAGGGCAATTTTAGTTGCTCCACTTAACCTGACTGCATGTATTTGGGCTGTGGGAGGAAACCAGAGCACCCAGACGAAACCCACACAGACACAGGGAGAACATGCAAACCCCACACAGAAAGGACCCAGACTTTTCCACTTGAGAATCAAACATAAGGTGGTTAATGAAAATAAAATGAAATTAATAAATCTAAAATTTACACTTAGGGCCATTTATAGTATTTCCAGTTGGCCTGACTGCATGTCTTTGGACTAGCTAATTGTTTATTATAAATAACTAATTGAATTCATTGATTTAATATAATTATTGCCTGGTGTCTATTAATAAACTACATTATTAATGATATTCATTAATTATGTTTATTAATAAGCTATTAAACTGTATTTCCTAGTGACATTTTGCCACCTGTATTACATTATATTATAGTATATTATATTATATATACATGATGGTCTGCGGCTCTACTTGGTTGCAATTTAAAATAATTGGATATGACTAGATTGGCAAAGTGCAATGATTTATGTATAATTACTAAGTAAGTCATTGATAATAAACATCATGTTTGTCACTGTGTAAAGATTTAAGATTGTGGAATATGAATGTTAATATAAGAGAGTAATTGCTAAACATACTGTACATAATATAATGTGTGTATTTTAGGAGGCAGGGGGAGACATCAGGGCCGGACCAGTGCCACCAAGCAGAAATAAAACACAGATTATGTGATTTTGATTAAACAGAATGAGAAATGATTGAGGAATGGAAACAGAGCACATATTGGCACTGGTTTATGTGGAGCACTAGTCTCGTTGGCGGCAGTGGGGGGTGTGCATGAATGTTGGCCACAGTGGGGGAGTTCCGGTGGAAGAAAGACATAGTTATGCCAGTTCAGCCGTGTGCTAGCGGTGCCATATGGAACCTCACAATGCATCCACTCCCTCTCATGCCTGATTGCCTGGTCTGAGGGAGCAGAAATAATAATCTGGCACAGTGAACCACTAAGAATCAAGCCGAACACGTCACAGTATGGCTGCTAAAGGTGGAAAAAATATGGCCACATAATATGGGCAAAAATAGTTGCTCTTACCTAGTCACCTAGTTACACCTGTGATGTTGACTAAAATTATTGTAGTTTTTCTATTTGTTGTTTTATTTTACTACAGAACTGTTAATCCCCGTAACACTTCTACAAATTACCTATTTAATTTACACAATGACACACAACATTACAACAATTACAACTTTACAACAGTGGTATTTCATGTTCACTTTTCATTTCTTATTTATATATTTTTCTATAGTTCCTATATTGCACAAAAACACTGCACATTTAAACCCATAATGTGAATAGAGAGAGAGTGAGTTGCGTGTGATAAAAATGTCTTATTGTATTTTTCGTGCACTGTGAGTATGCATGTAACCAAAAACAAACTCCTTGTATGTGTGAGCATACTTGGCCAGTAAAGCCTGATTCTGATTCCTCAGTTTTCCTCAGTTTTTAGCTCATTCTTTTTGGCATGGAAGGTGTTAAAAGCTAATTTCTTACCTTAGCTTTTGCTCAGAGCTCTGTATACACTCTGTCTAGTAGGATCCTGTTTAAGCATTTCCAGGGGAAGCATTTCCATGTCTGGCATCACCTGAAGCTTCATTATGGCAAATAATATAAAAATCACAATAATGCTGTAAAATACACAAAATCTCACAACTTCAAAACCAATTATGTGTTTGCTATATTTTTTGCAGTGAAGCTTATTTTCTACATTGACAAAGATTCATTTTGTCACATACTTTACTCTTTTTACATTATCATTTGATAAATTTCCTAACACATTTTAAATTAAAAAAGGCTCGGAACATTTCATCTAACCTGCTCTTACCTCTGTAACTGTAAATATGTAACTGTAAATGTTATCAGGGTTTCGAGGGTTTAAAAGTTATTTTAAGTTACAAATAATTATATGCATTCTAGATGTGTTTTGTTTTATTGGTAACCTTTAGATTGGCTAATTCTAAAAATTTTGTTTTTAGGTGAAGTTACTTCTCACTGAGACCAAGTTCTTCTAGGAAAAAAAGTTGATGTTTTAAATATTAGGCCCCAGACAGTTAAGCAAGTCGCATTAAATTTTTTTTTCTATTTTATTTATGCATTTTCTCCCATTTTAGCGTAGTCAATTTGTCTTCCGCTGCTGGGGGATCCCTGATTGCAGTTGAGGTGGGTATATTGCTGCTCACGCCTCCTCCGATCGTGTGCAGCCCTTAACGGAACCCTTTTTTCACCCATGCATTCTGCACAGCCGCCTCTATATCTGCCAATCAGGGTCCTTACACAGCGTTTGAAGACCCCACCCACATAGTTCGGTCATCCCGCCCTAGCAGAAACGTGTCTGCTGCAGGCACTGCCAATTATGCCCGCTAGATGGCACCCAGCATATTTGGCTACTATGAAAGATAAAGTATATTCGCAATATTTTTTTTCGGCTGCTCCCATATTCAGGGTTTGACACAGTGGATCATTTGGGTCTGCTTACCTGTTCTGGCACAGTGTCCGGCACATATCCTTATTTATGCACCTCTTAATGGCTAGGCTGTTTGAAAATAGCCCTCCGCCCCTGCTAAGCAGAGTCTTCATTGACACTTATGTGTGTAGTTGCTCGATCAGTCAGTAGCACAATTGAGATCCAAACCCTCGTAGTGGGCTAGCATATTTTACCTCTGTGCCACCGGAGTGCCCAAAATTCCTCAGAATATTGTGATGCAAATAAAGACTGTACTGTACAATCCCTCAATCTTTCAGAAACTGACGAATGCAATGCCTTAAAGAGAGAACATATTTTATAATCTCAGTATTACCAGTAAAACATGGATGATAATGAATTTAGCTATGCAGCTTAAACATTGGTGCAGCGGGAATAGCTGGAAGTACTTAAGCCTGTACCTGGATTGATTTGACCCAGTGGATTTGTTAGACGGTGTGGGTTTAGTCTAGTCCTGCTGTGATTTGAGCCTGTTGCTGCTCCTGGGGCAGATACACACCCCAAAGGAGCATTCAATTATACAGGTCAGCCCCATTTAAGCAGGACTCGATTTGATTATAAGTCTGCTAAAGCATGGAGTAACGTAGAAAGCACTCTGTACAAAGTGCTTTTATGAATTGTCCAGCTGTTCTGTGTGTGAATCAGGAAGGGCTAGTTTAGTGGAGTAACGGCTTCAAGCTAATGTAACACAGCGCAAGTCCATCAGTATCAGTGTCCCAGCAATACAAATAAATCATGTTGGATTAACACGGGAACTCTGAGGCTAGCTGCTGTCCCTGTATTCTCTGGGGAAACCCTAGCAGAGTAGGGCTAGATTTACACTTGTATTGGGAATACGGTAGCACTGATGTTTGCTTTTGCATGTAGGCCCTTTCAAAGCCCCCCTCTGAGAGCGCTGTATGTAGTGTATGAGTTATTGCCGTACACATTAGCATGAAAGCAGATTAAAGAAGTCGTTTTGCTAAAAATACCTTTATATCTCATATTATCATCCCAGAAGTAGTCAAGTAAAAGAACATATTTGGCGATTCAAATTATATAGGGTTAATAAAGCTCATTAAGTCATAGAAGTCAATAGGATGCATTTTCATAGACACTCACCACACAGAACATAGGTCTTGAATTTTAAATAAGTTTAAAGGTTTACATACGCTGGTATGTGTCGTGCATTGTAAGTATCATCTGTCAATAGAAGTCAGTCTACCAGTAAAGATTTGACTGTGCCATTCTGCCATAATATAGATGCATCCTTTACAATATGCTATTAACTGTTATAAACACAACACTGTTCATCTTAAATTTATCAGGCCAAACTACTTTATATATTTTTATGTGTAACCCTAACCCTTTGTCATTAAGTTTTTTAAGTGTTTTAATGTAGTGGACTATAAATCTTATTGTATCACTTTTATGATAAAGCAGTTCATTCATTTCCATTCATTCAGTTTGTGCTTGAAGGAATGGAACGAACACACACACACACACACACACACACACTCACACACAGCAATTTTAGTAGCTCCAATAAACCTGCCTGTGGGAGGAAACAGGGCTCCCAGAAGAGACCCATATGGACACAGAGAGAACATGCAAACTCCACACAGAAAGAACACAAACTGCTTTCCTTGGGAATCGAATCCAGGACCTTCTTGCTGTGAGGCGACAGAGCTAAAATGAAATGAATAAATCTTAAATCTGATAAAATCCATAACTGAATTTTTAATAATGTGTAAAAGATGCCTGGAACCTCCTTCCTCTAAACAGTTCTGCAACTTTTGAAAATTAGATTGTCATTTCTTGTATCGGCAAGCACAGTATCAATATTAAACATCAAAGTGGCACAGTCATGAAGGAAGGAAAAGGGCCTTCCCCAAACTGTTGTCACAAAGTTAAGAGCATAGAATCGATTTTATAAAATTGATTCCATACAGGTGGCAAGGTGGCTCGGTGTGTAGCACTGTCGCCTCACAGCAAGAAGGTCCTGGGTTCCCCAGGCGGGGTGGTACGGGTCCTTTCTGTGCGGAGTTTGCGTGTTATCCCCGTGTCTGCGTGGGTTTCCTCCGGGAGCTCCGGTTTCCTCCCACAGTCGAGAACATGCAGTTGAACATCCGGTTGATTGGAGACACTGAATTGCTCTATAGGTGAGTGTGTGTGTGTATGTGTGTGTGTCTGCCCTGCAATGTACTGGTGTCCACATACTTTTGGCCAAATGCTGTATAACAGATTCGGTGCTAATTAGACAGAAGTGTTTAGGAATCTGTGTGACAGTAAAAGCAGTTTCTTGTTCTTATTTTGAAAATTCAAACCATAAATGCTGTATAATGTTTCAGAATCACAGTATGAGTCCAGCTGTTATATAATATTTAATAATAAAACAAAGATGTTAATTATATTAGTGCTACTTGGATTGTACAATAACTGAACTACAATGAATTGGTACCAGATTTCAAAAAATGAAAAAATTCATCTCACTAAGAAATCAGATTACTGTTCGATGTAAACATTTAAATGATCCATAATTAACTGACTGAAGTGCATGTAAACCCAGTAATTATTTATAATTGCATGATTCTTGCAATCATCTGATTATTTTGTGCATGTAAACGCGGTGTTAGTTGCCCTTTTTCTGACCTTTGACCTGCAGGCAGTGCTTGCTGGGGGTCACGGTGGGGACAGGAAGAGCAGTGTGGGGTACACTCAGGAGGAGTGATGCTGTCATGTAGGGGTGGGGGGATGAGGCACAGACATGAATGATCTCTCTCTCTGGGACGGGGCTGAATGGTTGGCAGATGTTCGTTACATGATGTGGATACTGTATTCTCAACTGTATGGATTGTTTAAAGGAATGCTTTTACGATACAGGAGATGAACATGTAATGGACAACGCCCCAAAGTAAGTCAGGCTTGAAGCATCGATGATTTAATTAATATTGATTGTTGACATTAAAATCTGATATCATTTTAATTGTGAATGTATTTTCCGGTCATTCTGATTCATAACTGCATTACGAAGTTCAGTAACTGTTTTTGATGACAGAAGGGTGAATATTGTGTAGGTGTATAATTGTTGTGCTCCTGGTGTGTACTGTCAAGAGAGATCTGGGCTGTTCTGGCTGAGAGACAGAACTAGAAAAGGCAGGTGAAGTAGGAATAGGGAAGTACATTCAGGACATGTGGTAAGGTTCTACACTGACCCACTCTGTGAGGAACACGGTCCAGTGAAACCACTATGTTTTATCGATTTTTCTCTGGAAATCGTTGTATTGGTTCTGTCCCCTGAAAGCTCACATTTCCTTCAGTCTCAGCACCAATCTGGCAGCCCATCAACTTCACCCACACCCATGTACTAGTATTAGCAGCTTTATTTTATATCATAACAACTAGCTCATGTTTCTTTATGTGCCATTTCATGAACTCCAGCTTGATCTTAATGATGATTAGATGTACATGATACTATATAAACTGTATAGAAATGTTTTAACTGTAGTGTGGTGCTCAAGCAGTTGCAACATGCACAAATACGTATATTTGGCATGGTGATGTCACAAATAATTTTGATGGCTTACAGCTCTGGTTACAGCCGTACATCCTAAAAACATGACAGCAGTTGGATTGTTGACTTGTAATTACCCTTATGTGTAAGTGTGTATAAATGTGTGGGTGTGTGATGTCCTTGTGATGGACTGGAGTCCTTTACCAGTAGAAGTCACATTGTGACCAGTATTTCAGGATAAGCTATGATCTTACTGCAACCTTGATCAACATAAACTTGCTTTTAAAATGTGGACAGTAGAGACAACTCACATTTATTATTTTCTTTTAGCTTTTTTACAAACATTTTACAGACTTTTAGGTTTCATTAAAGAAAGAAATATATTAGGCAACATATTTTATTTAGATTTACTTAATTTTTTTATTTTAAAGTACATTTTCTTGTAAAAATGCATGACTACATAAACTGGTGTAGTTAATGGCAACATTTTGTCTCACTATTTTTATTACTGAAAGAAGTATGCTATAGATAAGTGGTCCCCAACCACCACGCCGCAGAATGAAGCTGAACAGACAAAACATGAAATATCTTGGGTTGTATTCTGTCTGTAATGATTTTTTAAATGTGAATATCATATTACATATTGTCCCAAATTGTTCTGATTTGGGGTTGTATATGTTCAGAATCACGTTGGTCATTCACTATAAATAACTTCTGCTGAGAATTAACTGTCACACAAATGATTGTGATTATGATATTATCATATCTGTTTTATATCTTATAATCAATTATTCATTGCATCAACCTGGTGGAAAATAATTAGAATACCATGTTTGGAAATTCAGTAACTAACTGTTTAAAATGTACATTGCTTATTAGTACTATAGTTGTTTTTGTTCATTCCTCATAAACATATGTATTTATTTAATGTTTGTTGTTTTTTCTCTACAGTATGCACCAGCAGTTATCCAGCTATAAGGAGCAGGTGCGGCGGATAGCGCAGGAACCTCAGCAGCGACAGCAGGGCCAGCACAAGGATGATGCACCCACCTGTGGCATTTGTCACAAGACCAAGTTTGCTGATGGCTGTGGAAACATTTGTTCCTACTGCCAAACCAAGTTCTGTGCCCGCTGTGGGGGAAGGGTCTCCCTGCGCTCCAACAATGTAAGCCGCACCTTTTTATACCTTAACCTGTCAGACTTTTTCTGCTGGATTTAAGCAAAACTGAGTTTCACATTTTCTAGCCATGTTTGTGTCTCTATTTGTCTATCTTTTTTATTCAGTTCATATGCTGTATGCCCGCACTGTTATCAGAAGAAGTGTCACAGGAACATATGTCTACACTAATCAGTAAATCTAGAGTCTAGGGTAATGATCAGCATCATTTGAAACGTCCCCAATGCTGCGGCCGCTGACCTTGTTCCTACTGTTTCTAAAAAGAAAGCATAAACTCTTTATAAAAACACATTTTATCTACAGTATTACTGTATTATTAAATGTTTATACTCTTTTTGCCTGCTCGTTTCCATTTACCTGTGTCTGACTGACTGATGTGGGGACATTTAATCACAGCAGAGATAAGAAAGCCAGAACCAAGCAGAAAGGTTAATTAGGCATTACTCAGTGGAGATGAGGACCTTGGTCAGCGGGGGGTCACTGTATGCTCTCATCAGGGGGCTCAGTCTGACTCGTCATCTCTGCGGGAATATTGATGCCACTGGCAGGGAAACCCCAGAAATGATGCCTCTCTCCCAGGGCGTGATATTTACCCTCTCTAGGCCAATTTTCCCTAATGCTTCTTCCTCTTAGTCTCTGCTGCTAATTATTGTCTGTCCATACAGAGTCACCAAAACAAAACTGCTTGGTTTACCATTAAAGGATATTTTTATTAAATGTTTATATTAGCCTGGTTTAGGTGGTTGGATTGGTGTTTCAGAGACCTGTGGAAAATTTGAAAAAGCTACCATCCACAACAAAAGCTTATGTACTTACTGATCACTTCTGTAGTATTAGGCCTCTAAGACCGTCCTCAAATAGGTGTGGTCAGAGCTTAATTTCTTCTTTTATGATAAGATGGTTTGATGCATACAGTCAAATAATTTTAATAATCAATGAATGTACTGGATGTCATGTTAGTCTTTAAATTTTAATGATTTCTGCAACTGTTGTTTTCTGTGACTGAATGACTGGTGCACATACGTA
This sequence comes from Trichomycterus rosablanca, assembly GCF_030014385.1. Taxonomy (NCBI): domain Eukaryota; kingdom Metazoa; phylum Chordata; class Actinopteri; order Siluriformes; family Trichomycteridae; genus Trichomycterus; species Trichomycterus rosablanca. The sequence goes on along the minus strand of NC_085992.1, from coordinate 7,271,302 downwards.
TCGGTCTAAAAGAGGTATATCAAAAAATAGATGCATGGGTTTATTTTGGGTTTTCTGCTAGGAGAAAAATACAGAACAGCAAAACTCTGGTTGGATCTTTAAGCCTTGTGCTTATACAGAATTACTTACAGGGTCACCAAATGTGGTACTTCAGGAAGACCATCCTGAAAGTTAAATTTTTTGGATGGTTGAATGGTTTGAAATGGTGAGTGGCACTGTTGCCTCACAGCAAGAAGATCCTGGGTTCGATCCCCAGGTGGGGCAGTCCAGGTCCTTTCTGTGTGGAGTTTGCATGTTCTCCCCGTGTCCGTGTGGGTTTCCTCCGGGAGCTCCGGTTTCCTCCCACAGTCCAAAGACATGCAAGTGAGGTGAATTGGAGACACTAAATTGTCCAAGACTGTGTTTGATATAACCTTGTGAACTGATGAACCTTGTGTAATGAGTAACTATCGTTCCTGTCATGAATATAACCAAAGTGTAAAACATGCTGTTAAAATCCCAATAAACAAACAAACTTTATATAAACAAACAAAGCATATAGTGTTGTAAAGCCTGCTTGACTGTGCACAATTACCCGTGTTTAAGCAGCTGTTAATTTATGGCAGACTTGTTTGACCATCCAGACAAAACTCTACTTTACACAAATGTTTGTACAGGTGATCTTGAGACTTAAGGTTGCTTATAAATGCCTCATTCCTGACTTTTCTATGCTTTGCTTTTTGAGATCTGTACAGAGCTCCCCAGGATTTCCAGTTGTAATTCTGTGGCTCATTTTTACTTACAAGTGTATTTAAACTTTCAACTTCAGCTGTATAAACAGGGTTCCAAAGCAAAAACTACCATGATATATAGTATGCAAAATTTGTTCATCACAAATGGCATCATACTTCTGTTTAGTATGCAGAGGCTCTGCGTTCAGTTGAGGCCGACCAAAATGCAGTGTTAAACAATATATAATGTTGAACAATGGCATTTCCATTTAATAACAGTTAGATTAATTATAACAAAAAATAAAGCGTTAATAAAAATACATTGCCATAGATGGCAGCAGGGTGGCATATCAGATAATGTGGGTGTCACACCCTGCAGAATCCTGGAGACCTGGTTTAAACCTCACCCCCCAGGTAATATCTGTGTAGATTTTGATATTTACTCAATGTGTTCTCATAAGTACTTAGATTTCCTCCCACTCTCCAAAACATGTCAGCAGGTGACAAATGCCATCCAACGGATTTGTGAGATTTTCCATGCTCTGGACCCAATGTGTTGGGCTTTGGACCCACCGTGGCTCTGAACGGTATACTTAAAAAGAACAAATGAATAAAACCGAATTTATGATGAACTATGAACTTTCTAGGGGTTCAAAAGTTTGATTCTGAAGCATTTTTGATGAAGCATGAACCAGACTTAGTGTCATACTTTCTGTAAGAGTGTATTGAGCTGACAGAATAAGAACAGATTAGCACTGTGGGGGCAGATTGAAAGTGTACAGCTGGTCTTGTCTGTGACTGATATCAAGCCAGGAGGTCAGAATGTGATGTGGGATGAGCTGATGTGTCCTGCTTATGGATGGAAGCTGCCCATAGGTTACTTTTGCTAAAAGGAGCATAGTGAGTTTCTCTTAGAACCTTGTTACGTCTTAATAATAAGAACAGCAGCTTAATAATGGAGTCACTGAAAGACTGAAGGTTAAACACGAGTGCTTTTACATGCACACTAATAATCAGATTAAGATCAGGTTCTGGAAGTAATCTGATTATTCAAATGTAAGAAGGCATACTTCGATCATCTTGATTCGATTAAGGGCTTATTAGGATTATGAGTAATTCGATTAAGATACCTGGGCTTCTGCCCAATAATCAGTTCAGATTAATCTTGTATACGGGTAATCGTCTTGCTATCGAATTTCTGTGTCTGCGCATGTGTGGCTGAAGAGATGATTCAACAGAGGTATTAAAAACTACATAAGGTAAAGAACTAAACACTGGCACATACACTGCGTGTTGATGGGCTGGTATTTACATTATAATGTTGCCTGAATACACACAATCAATACTTCCACACAACATAATACAAACTGTCTGTGTTGATGTGTGTCGGGTTTCACATTATAAGGTGTAAATGTGCCTGTCAAAATACATACATACAGAGTGTAAAAATCTGTATGCAGGTGGGTCTGTATGTAGATTTTTGTTAAAATTGAAGGGGAACAAAGACTGTGGGTCCATGAGCGAATAAAGCTTGTACTTTTGGTTAAAACAGACCAGTTAAAACAATGAAATGAATACCTCCAATTCTACAGTATATGGAGCAGGTCATTTCTGACATTAATTTTTTTTTAATTTTGGGTTACAATTTGTCTGCCTTGTTGGCCAAATCATTCACTTCTTAAGTGATAAGCTGATTAACAAGTGTGTAAACTCAGAGGTATAATCAGAACAGAGCAGGTATTATTTAGGTGGTGGATCATTCTCAGCACTGCAGTGACACTGACATGGTGGTGGTGTGTTAGTGTGTGTTGTGCTGGTATGAGTGGATCAGACACAGCAGGACTGCTGGCGTTTTTAAATACCGTGTCCACTCACTGTCCACTCTATTCGACACTCCTACCTAGTTGGTCCATCTTGTAGATGTAAAGTCAGAGACGATCGCTCCTCTATTGCTGCTGTTTGAGTTGGTCATCTTTGAGATCTTCATCAGTGGTCACAGGCTGCTGCATACAAGGTGCTGTTTGGTTGGTGGACTATTCTCAGTCCAGCAGTGACAGTGAGGTGTTTAAAAACTCCATCAGCACTGCTGTGTCTGATCCACTCATACCAGCACAACACACACTAACACACCACCACCATTTCAGTGTCACTGCAGTGCTGAGAATGATCCACCACCCAAATAATACCTTGTGTGGTCCTGTGGGGGTCCTGACCATTGGACAACAGCATGAAAGGGAGCAGATGGACTACAGTCAGTAATTGTAGAAGTACAAAGTGATTCTATATGGTCAGTGGAGCTGATAAAATGGACAGTAAGTGTAGAAACAAGGAGGTGGTTTTAATGTTACGGTATTTGCATATGGTTGTCTGTGTGTGCAGTGTACTATGTGAAAAATGACACGGGTAACTAGTTCTGTGATTTTTGTTTGACATGTTTCTGTTTCTGTGTGGCTTATTTTGTCTTTGCTTTGGAAAATGTCAATTAGACTTTTTTTAAAAGCGTTTTTATAGTCTTACTTTTACTGACCCGTGAACTATCTTTATTCTCTCACTGATTCACCATTGAATTATCCATAGTAAAGGTCGAGTAATAAACTGTACTGTCTTTAAATGTCCTGTGGGTGGCAACAGACCTGCAAACTTTGATCTTTGATCCGTTCTTACAAGCATGGTCAGGAACTGGAAAGAGGGTCCAAATCAAAATTTCTAGTCTAGTGAGCTTTTAGTATTAAACTTATTACATTGTTTTCATTTTCGTTCAGTTTTGCAGATACGTTCAGAAGTTGTTATTACTACATGCAACAAATCAAGATTCTGTGAGTTTGGTATGGATATTAATGAGTTTCTACATGTGATGGGACATGAAACCTGTTTTCTCCTTGCATCCCAAGAGAGTTCTAAAGCTCTCAGATAGTCAGATTCAGAGAAAAGAAGGGCATCTATCACTTTTTAAAGAATGTGAAATGGTGCACAACTTGAATTCAGTTTGCCAAACCAATTCTTTTTAACTGTTTTATCATAATGTACACATAATGTACCTGCATGGTCAAAAGACATGCAGTCAGGCCAGGTGAAGATACAAAATCGCCTGTGTGTGCATGTGTGTTTGCCCTGTGATAAACTGGCAACCTGTTCTGGGTGTTTCCTGCTTATTGCCTGGTAAATTGTACCCGCCGTGACCCTGAATAAAATAAAGCGGTGGTAAAACAGATAATGAATAAATGAATGAATGTGTTTGATACCCTGTAATGGACTGACACTCAAGTGTGCATGCCAAATGCCTCATGCCAAGTGATTCAGGGAGGCACCAGACCCATCTCAACCCTGACCAGAATGAAGCGGTTACTAAAAAAATAAATGATTTAATAGTGCATTACGGCAGCAGAGCAGTTGGTAGAATGGGTGCTGATCAGCAACATGGGTCCAGTGGACTTGGATTTGGTCCTCAGTTCAAGTTTAAGAATTTGGCAGGTTCCCCTCATGTCTGCATGGGCTTCTTTTTAGTAATCCATTTCCTTTCATTTGCCAAAAACATACAGAAGGTGTATGTTTTTTTACTCCCGCTATCTGTGAGTAAATGTTTGAGCATCTGCTGCTAGTTTAATACTTTAATCTATGATAAAGATTAAATTATGACGCACTGTGATTTGATTATATTAATTATATACTGTGTGTGTATATATATATATATATATATATATATATATATATACAGTGTATCACAAAAGTGAGTACACCCCTCACATTTCTGCAAATATTTCATTATATCTTTTCATGGGACAACACTATAGACATGAAACTTGGATATAACTTAGAGTAGTCAGTGTACAGCTTGTATAGCAGTGTAGATTTACTGTCTTCTGAAAATAACTCAACACACAGCCATTAATGTCTAAATAGCTGGCAACATAAGTGAGTACACCCCACAGTGAACATGTCCAAATTGTGCCCAAAGTGTCAATATTTTGTGTGACCACCATTATTATCCAGCACTGCCTTAACCCTCCTGGGCATGGAATTCACCAGAGCTGCACAGGTTGCTACTGGAATCCTCTTCCACTCCTCCATGATGACATCACGGAGCTGGTGGATGTTAGACACCTTGAACTCCTCCACCTTCCACTTGAGGATGCGCCACAGGTGCTCAATTGGGTTTAGTTCATCACCTTTACCTTCAGCTTCCTCAGCAAGGCAGTTGTCATCTTGGAGGTTGTGTTTGGGGTCGTTATCCTGTTGGAAAACTGCCATGAGTTTTCGAAGGGAGGGGATCATGCTCTGTTTCAGAATGTCACAGTACATGTTGGAATTCATGTTTCCCTCAATGAACTGCAGCTCCCCAGTGCCAGCAACACTCATGCAGCCCAAGACCATGATGCTACCACCACCATGCTTGACTGTAGGCAAGATACAGTTGTCTTGGTACTTCTCACCAGGGTGCCGCCACACATGCTGGACACCATCTGAGCCAAACAAGTTTATCTTGGTCTCGTCAGACCACAGGGCATTCCAGTAATCCATGTTCTTGGACTGCTTGTCTTCAGCAAACTGTTTGCGGGCTTTCTTGTGCGTCAGCTTCCTTCTGGGATGACGACCATGCAGACCGAGTTGATGCAGTGTGCGGCGTATGGTCTGAGCACTGACAGGCTGACCTCCCATGTCTTCAACCTCTGCAGCAATGCTGGCAGCACTCATGTGTCTATTTTTTAAAGCCAACCTCTGGATATGACGCCGAACACGTGGACTCAACTTCTTTGGTCGACCCTGGCGAAGCCTGTTCCGAGTGGAACCTGTCCTGGAAAACCGCTGTATGACCTTGGCCACCATGCTGTAGCTCAGTTTCAGGGTGTTAGCAATCTTCTTATAGCCTAGGCCATCTTTGTGGAGAGCAACAATTCTATTTCTCACATCCTCAAAGAGTTCTTTGCCATGAGATGTACTCACTTATGTTGCCAGCTATTTAGACATTAATGGCTGTGTGTTGAGTTATTTTCAGAAGACAGTAAATCTACACTGCTATACAAGTTGTACACTGACTACTCTAAGTTATATCCAAGTTTCATGTCTATAGTGTTGTCCCATGAAAAGATATGATAAAATATATATGAAATGTGAGGGGTGTACTCACTTTTGTGATACACTGTATATATATATATATATATATATACAGTGTATCACAAAAGTGAGTACACCCCTCACATTTCTGCAAATATTTCATTATATCTTTTCATGGGACAACACTATAGACATGAAACTTGGATATAACTTAGAGTAGTCAGTGTACAACTTGTATAGCAGTGTAGATTTACTGTCTTCTGAAAATAACTCAACACACAGCCATTAATGTCTAAATAGCTGGCAACATAAGTGAGTACACCCCACAGTGAACATGTCCAAATTGTGCCCAAATGTGTCGTTGTCCCTCCCTGGTGTCATGTGTCAAGGTCCCAGGTGTAAATGGGGAGCAGGGCTGTTAAATTTGGTGTTTTGGGTACAATTCTCTCATACTGGCCACTGGATATTCAACATGGCACCTCATGGCAAAGAACTCTCTGAGGATGTGAGAAATAGAATTGTTGCTCTCCACAAAGATGGCCTGGGCTATAAGAAGATTGCTAACACCCTGAAACTGAGCTACAGCATGGTGGCCAAGGTCATACAGCGGTTTTCCAGGACAGGTTCCACTCGGAACAGGCTTCGCCAGGGTCGACCAAAGAAGTTGAGTCCACGTGTTCGGCGTCATATCCAGAGGTTGGCTTTAAAAAATAGACACATGAGTGCTGCCAGCATTGCTGCAGAGGTTGAAGACGTGGGAGGTCAGCCTGTCAGTGCTCAGACCATACGCCGCACACTGCATCAACTCGGTCTGCATGGTCGTCATCCCAGAAGGAAGCTGACGCACAAGAAAGCCCGCAAACAGTTTGCTGAAGACAAGCAGTCCAAGAACATGGATTACTGGAATGCCCTGTGGTCTGACGAGACCAAGATAAACTTGTTTGGCTCAGATGGTGTCCAGCATGTGTGGCGGCGCCCTGGTGAGAAGTACCAAGACAACTGTATCTTGCCTACAGTCAAGCATGGTGGTGGTAGCATCATGGTCTTGGGCTGCATGAGTGTTGCTGGCACTGGGGAGCTGCAGTTCATTGAGGGACACTTGAATTCCAACATGTACTGTGACATTCTGAAACAGAGCATGATCCCCTCCCTTCGAAAACTGGGCCTCATGGCAGTTTTCCAACAGGATAACGACCCCAAACACAACCTCCAAGATGACAACTGCCTTGCTGAGGAAGCTGAAGGTAAAGGTGATGGACTAAACCCAATTGAGCACCTGTGGCGCATCCTCAAGTGGAAGGTGGAGGAGTTCAAGGTGTCTAACATCCACCAGCTCCGTGATGTCATCATGGAGGAGTGGAAGAGGATTCCAGTAGCAACCTGTGCAGCTCTGGTGAATTCCATGCCCAGGAGGGTTAAGGCAGTGCTGGATAATAATGGTGGTCACACAAAATATTGACACTTTGGGCACAATTTAGACATGTTCGCTGTGGGGTGTACTCACTTATGTTGCCAGCCATTTAGACATTAATGGCTGTGTGTTGAGTTATTTTCAGAAGACAGTAAATCTACACTGCTATACAAGCTGTACACTGACTACTCTAAGTTATATCCAAGTTTCATGTCTATAGTGTTGTCCCATGAAAAGATATAATGAAATATTTGCAGAAATGTGAGGGGTGTACTCACTTTTGTGATACACTGTATATATATATATATATATATAAAGTAGTATATATAAAATATATTTTTAATATATAGAAATATTTTCCCTGTCCCAACTTTCAGACATCAAATTATAAATGTGTTTATATTTACAAAATACATCATATAATATGTATCATTTGTCAGTGAAAAAATTGGAATTTTTTCTTGGTATTTTTGTCAGTTAATTAAAGAATCAACAGAATGAACAAATCACAGATTGTTTTTATTGCATTTTACAAAATGTCCCAACTTTTCTGGAAATAGGGTGTGTAGCTAAACGAACACAATGTGCTGAATGTTATTGTCTACATTAAATTAGGCTTCACAGAACTTTTGCTCCACTGAAGCTGGTTTGGACTGTGGAGATCCAGCAGAGCTTTTTTATTAAAATAAATGTGATGCAGTGAGGCAGAAATTCAAAGGAACCCATCCTGTAGCTTACTCAGACTAAAAGTCAAGTTAAATGCAGCCATGAATTGATTTAAATGCACTCAAGTACTAAAGATAGAAACTCTCGTTTTAGTTTAGTGGCAGTATGACCTGCTCCTGCTCAATAGTTTGCATCATGTGCATCACACTTTCTCATGGGAAACTGTTTAAAGTTAATCATAGCCCTGGCATGTGCTTCAGTCCTGCTGATAAAACCACTGAAATGCAATCCAGCCCTCATTATTTCTGTAATGATCAGAACTGCCTTTCTACATTTCTGAATTCTGAATGGTGCACCTGACACTTGGTATTCTGTGATTATTTTTATTGGATCTGTTTGATTTTGTGGTCAGCTAGACTGGATTTGTGCTGGGTATTTTTATAGCTTAATGTTGATGGCATAAAAAAATAGACTAATGTGTCATTTTCTCTAAGAGCAACGCCATGAAATGATTAATATCGATTCCTTCCTTCCGTGTTTGCATCAGGTTATTGACTGAGACTCAGAGAACTGTTTCTGCCTGAGCATTAACATAGTAAAAGACAGAAACAATTGTAAAAAGCATCTGTTTTAATAAAGGATGAACATTTTAGCCATTTTTATTATCTGTTTGATTATCTTAAGTGATAAATAAATAGTATTCAAATTACTGAGCAAGACAAAATGCCATAATAGCAAGTATTAATTATTACAACAAAGCAAATAACATTTGTTTGGAACTTTATTCAAACGAAAAGGTCAAAATGGATATAACTTATCTGATTATGGCTGAATCTCAGTTGCCATTCTTTTGTTCTGTAAATGTATAAATAGATTGTAGAATGGTAAACTATGTAGAGCGCTAACTTGTATGTTTATTAAAATGTCTACTTCAATTACTGTGTTTAAAGAGGAATAGTAAAAGAGTCATACATAGTGTAGTGTACACGATCAGCCATAACATTAAAACCACTTCCTTGTTTCTACACTTACTGTCCATTTTATCAGCTCCACTTACCATATAAAAGCACTTTGAAGTTCTACAATTACTGACTGTAGTCTGTTTCTCTGCATACTTTTTTTAGCCTGCTTTCATCCTGTTCTTCAATGGTCAGGACCACCACAGGACCACTACAGAGTAGGTATTATTTAGGTGGTGGATCATTCTCAGCACTGCAGTGACACTGACATGGTGGTGGTGTGTTAGTGTGTGTTGTGCTGGTATGAGTGGATCAGACACAACAGCGCTGCTGGAGTTTTTAAATACCGTGTCCACTCACTGTCCACTCTGTTAGACACTCCTACCTAGTTGGTCCACCTTGCAGATGTAAAGTCAGAGACGATCACTTATCTGTTGCTGCACAGTTTGAGTTGGTCATCTTTGAGATCTTCTTCAATGGTCACAGGACGCTGCCCATGGGGCGCTGTTGGCTGGATATATTTTTGGTTGGTGGACTATTCTCAGTCCAGCAGTGACAGTGAGGTGTTTAAAAACTCCATCAGCATTGCTGTGTCTGATTCATTCATACCAGCACAACACACACTAACACACCACCATCATGTCAGTGTCACTGCAGTGCTGAGAATCATCCACCACTCAAATAATACCTGCTCTGTAGTGGTCCTGGGGGGGTCCTGACCATTGAAGAACAGCGTGATAGGGGGCTAACAAAGCATGTAGAGAAACAGATGGACTACAGTCAGTAATTGTAGAACTACAAAGTGCTTCTATATGGTAAGTGGAGCTGATAAAATGGACAGTGAGTGTAGAAACAAGAAGGTGGTTTTAATGTTATGGTTAATCTGTGTATAATCAATAATCAATTTAATATTAATAATACTGTAATGTGACAAATGCGTCAGCTGTGCAGAGTATAGTATGGTGCTTTAGCATCCCAAATTATTATAGTTTGCCTAAAAGTGAGAAACAGATGGCACATAAATGTAAATAAACTGTATAGAAGAGCTACATGTGGCAAAGTGAAGACCAGTGTTTATCCTGTGCATTGTAGCTGAGTGGCTTTGGGCCGGTGAAGTCATTGTTTTTGTTGTAAGCTCATGTCCCCAGGGGAATGTGACAGCACAAAGAAATGCAAAATACACATCCAAGCATGGCTGATTGAGAAAGTGTATGAGGCATGTGCTTGCTTTATTCATAGGTTCATTGATCTGGTTAATTCAGTGAAAATCCAGTGTTTGGAAAAAGGAGCCAGGCTAAACTTATCATGATATTGATCCCGGGATGCCGGATGCCTTATCCAGTGTAGGATGTATGTCTTGGTAAGAAAACAGTGAGGGCCGGGGTTTTGTAACATCAGCAGGGACTCATGATAAATTATTTACACTATTGATTCAGTATTTAACAATTGAAATGCCCTGTGTATGAGGGACGAGTGAGTAAGTGTTTGTAAAGGCGGTCAGGGGGCGGGCGTCTCCAGGCGCTGATATACTGACTCATTAGAGCAAATGGACAGTAATCTCTTTTGTGGCAGTCTTTCATCCTTACCAAGGATTTATAACATGCTGAGTTATGGGGCCAGCTCTGCCCGTTGCTGCCCCCATAAGTCAAGCTGTCAAAGCTGGCGAGCCTGCCCTCCGTCCAGCCTCTCTTTCCGCTCCGCACTGCTCCTGCCACTCCATTTATCTCACCTGTTTGGCTGCAGCTGACAACGCCAATAGGGGAGCTCAACTCCGCCTGGCTCCATCTCAACAAGCAATGGAAATGAAATGGTATTAAAGAGTTGCAGAAGTTGATATGGCTTGCATTGATGTATGATTAACACTCACGGCTGCTGCGCCAGCACACGGCACCTCGTGAGCCAGACAAATTAAAATGAGCAAAACAGCCGGCCAGCTTACAGAAAATTGACTGATATCACTGGTAGTTTTGTTTCTTTTGATACTGGGGTCAACCAAAGGTTTTCTATAGATTTATTCTGAAAATGATTATAGGAGATATTAACCATATGTCCCAATCTGATTTCAAAATCAATGTAGGTAACAGCAACCAACCTGACTTACCACAAGCATGTTATTAAAATATATAACAGTGTAATTGTGATGTATAAGCATATACATCACAAAATCATTAATACAATATAGACATTTTGATTTCATATCAGCTAAGCAAGTTAAATCAGTACCCAAAGATCAGTAACAATTACAGAAGTTTGGAATCCCCACCCATTAGTTATAATTAAGGAGAATGATGATTAGCATCTGAGTGGCCGTTTACTTGCCTGCTGGTCTGTTTTTTGTCCTCTCTACTGATGTTGATCTCCACCCTGACTGAGGAGAGCCGTGACTTACACACGCCCCCTCTGACTGCATCTTTTCACCTGCACAAGGCGAGTTCATATGCGGATCAGCTTTGTGTACGGAGAGTCACACCCTGCTCCACATTATCCCTTGTCTCTGTACAGGCACCATCAATCAGTCAGCAGAGGTCGTAATTGCATCAGTTATGAGGTCCTGTCCGGCTCCCACCCTAGAACAACAGCCAGTTGTTGTTTGTGTAGGTGCCCAACCTGACAAGTTTGAAATGTCAGCTCTGGTAGAATTTATTTATTTATTTATTTATTTATTTATTTATTTATTTATTTATTTATTTATTTATTTATTTATTTATTTATTTATTTATTTATTCATATATTTTTATTTTAACTGCTTAATCCTGTCTTCATAATTAGAGCCAGAGTTTATCACAGTGCAGCCCACAATCACACATTTCCTTCATACTCATTATAAGACAAAGGATGACTTTTGATTACTTTATTGTTGAATAGACAATTTGTTGTTTGTTACTATTTTCTAGGGCTGGCACCGATCCGATATTCTGTATCGGTATTGGTCCGATATTGGCCCAAATCTCTGGATCGGATAACGAATAAAAGTGGTATCGAGTCAGCCCTATTATTTTCAAAAACATAAATCACTACAAATACTATGAAGGTCGCTGACTTTATGGATTTTAAGTCTTTATTTATACGCTTGGAAGCGATTTTTCTTTATACAGAAGTGTAGAAGGTGGCATGTTGTGACAGCTTAAAAACATGATTGCAACACATTAAAACCTAAAGCCTCTGTTATTTTACTGTAGCTCAATTTTGCTTATCCAGCCATGAACAGTGACACACTGTGATCTTTCCCCATGATGCTTTCCTTACCAACACAACATTTCTGTAATTTTTTACTTAAGAGCATTATGACAGCTCAGACAGTCTCCATCTGCACATCTCTTTAACAGACACTAACTGTATGTGATTAGATTCACTTTATTGCATCACCGACACATAGAGATTGATTTTTTATTCCCAGTCGAGTATAAAAATAGCCTATTCTCATAGGATGTTTTAAAAACTGAGATGTATAGAAATATCTCCTGTTGAAGGAAGCAAAAGAAAAACAAGCATGTCTGTGTAATCCAGTATCATGTACCAGATAATTCATGTACGCATGCATTGTGCTACTGATTTTATTGTTACAGTACATTAACTGATGCTAAAAGTCACTCACTCTCACTCACTCACTGTCTTAACCGCTTATCCAGTTGGGGGGGGGGTGCTGGAGCCTATCCCAGCTTTTCAATGGGCGCAAGGCACACAATAACACCCTGGACGGGACACCAGTCCATCGCAGGGCAGACACACACCCATTCTCCTATAGGGCAATTCAGTGTCTTCAATTAACCTGACTGCATGTTTTTGGACTGTGGGAAGAAACCAGAGCTCCCAGAGGAAACACACACAGACACGGGGAGAACATGCAAACTCCGCACAGAAAGGACCTGGACTGGAAAACTGGAACATACATTTGATGATGGAGTTGATGATGTGGACTTGGTCTTATTTGAAATTATGTTATTAAGTAAAAAGAAAATCTTTGACTTCTTGGTTGTGTATTTGTGCTTTTTGATTGTTGTGTTGGATTATTTACTGGATTTACAGTGTGTTGATCAGATCAGTATTGGTCAAAACTAAGCATTTTGGTAGCACAGCGGGATATTCCGCTAGCACACCAGCGCCGAGATTCTGAACTCCTTGGTTTGAAACTCGGCATTGCCATCGGTTGACCATGTAGTGGGCACAATTGGCAGTGCCTGCAGCAGACACGGTTCTGCTAGTGGGGGATGACCGGACTATGTGGGTGGGGTCTTTAAACGCTGTGTAAAGACCCTGATTGGCAGATAGAAAGGGGCCTGTGCGGAGTGCATAGGTGAAAAAGGGTTCCGCTAAGGGCTGCATGGTCGGAGGAGGTGTAAGCAGCAATATACCCACCTCGACTGCAATCAGGGATCCCCCAGCAGCGGAAGACAAATTGACTACACTAAATTGGGAAGAAAATGGAAGAAAATGCAAAAATAAAATAGAAAAAAAAACTAAGCATTTGGTGTCAGCATTGTATTTTAAATAAAAAAGTACAATTGTGAAAACCCTAATGGAAAGTAACATCACTACTTGCATTACTATCTAGGAACAAAAATGCTCAAGAATTAATGAAGTTTATTTTTTAAGTACAACCTCTTTTTGTCTCTCAATCTTTTACACACACACACAGACTCTGTAGACACACTGTAGACGGTGTCCTACATTTTGCATCCAGAAATGGCTAATGGTGCTCTCTTTTCTCCCCTGAGATGGCTTAAAAGTGTATAACAAATTGCCTTTATGGCTTACTTAAAGACCTTTGAAGTGATACGCAGTCTGCCACGCCACATAAGAAAAAACTATTTTTCCGCCTCATCCTACTTGAATTACTTTTAGTTTTAGTTACCATACATTAATGAATATACACAGGCTATGTCATATAAAGTACATAAAGTAATTTTTAAGGTATTTGAATTTGTTTATAAATACATTATATATTGAAAGTTATTTTTATACAAACATTTTTTCATACACCTCACTCATGTAGAATTGTGTTGTTGGTGGAGCGGGGATCAGTGTACTGGTTACTGGTATAATCCTTGCAGGATGATACTGGGAACATATGTTACAGCTGGAGATTCTGTAACTGATGTACTTTAAATTAATATGAAGCTCAGAGCTAAGATTTTGAACACATCGTTTTGAATCTCAGCTCTGCCATCCGGCTGGGCTGGACGGCTACATGAACAACAATTAGCTGGACCAGGGTTCCTTTATAACTGATGCAGCTACGGGGTGTGACTCTTCATACACAAAGATGATCCGCATATGAACACGCCTCGTGCAGGTGAAAATATGCAGTCGGTACTGCACATGTGTCGGAGGGGGCGTGTGTCAGTTGCGGTGCTCCTCAGTCAGCAGTGGAGGGTAGAGGACGGTACAGAGGAAGCGTAATGCAATCAGGGTAATTGGATACGACTACAGTAGGGAGAAAATTGGGGGGGAAATTGCACGCAAAAAATAAATAAGAATTAGTATGAAGCACCACCAGGTCTGCAAAATCAGAGCATAATTTGTTTTCATGGTCTGTAGCACCCTGATCTACCTTTCTACCCTCCACACAAATAATTTTGCATGTTCTACCTGTGTCCACGTGGGTTTCCTCTGAGGTCTCCGGTGTCCTCTCACGGTTTCCCAAGTCTTAAATTGCCCTAAGCATGAGTGTTTGTGTGTGTGTGTGTGTGTGTGAGAATGTGCACAATGAATCAGACCCACCAAAACACGGTGATAAAACAATGAATTAATGAATAATTACTGAGTGACAGTTGTAGACTGAACTTTCCAATGATCAGATCACTAAAGTACATGCAAACCCACAGATCAGATTATTAGCATAATTGCTCAGATTATTGATTATTGCAGTTGTTGGGTGCAAATAAATGTATACAATGTTGGTTGAGACAATAAAACTACACAAAAGAGCCCAAAGTTGCCCCAGAGATAAGACAGTTCATGTCTGGTGGACATAAAACCGTTCAGAGGAAAACGGCTTGCTTTATGCAAAATGAATTTGGAACTTCCTGTGTTTAAAGAGTGGGAGATTGGAAACTAGGACAGGAGCTCTGATAGCAGGTGGCATATGTGAACACTCTGTTATCCTGCTATAACCACAGAGTGTCTTTGCTTGGCACAGATATGAGCAGCAGAAGGCTCTGGGTGTGTATATGTAGGTGTGTGTATATAAGAGTTCTTCTTTGGCAATGTGCTCGTGGGGGTTTTAACCACCAGAGCTACGCAGCTAGCTAGGAAAATGTTTCTAGACTCCTGATGGTGCCGACTGGGTGGCTGCCCGGATAAATATAGCCGCGTTTCTGTCCCCTCCTCAGACTTCTAACACTTCGATCAAAAGCAGTATGGAGGAGGAGGGAAGGAATAAAAAAGTGAAAATGTGGGATGCGTCAGGGTCTTTTGTGTTCTCTTTTCAGCAGCTTGAATTCAGCAGAGACTAAATAGAGATACTGGGAAAGTGATGGAGAGACCTATTGACGCGTATGACTTTCATCATGACTCAAGCGGTTCTCCCATTAGGGAGTTTAGTCATTGCCCATGCTGATGGTCATATGCCTTTATCCAACAGCCTGATAGCATGCTTTCAGTATCCGTGTCATGTCTGTTGGACCTTTACAAACCGGAAAACAAGTAATAAACTTAGAACTCATAATTATAGACCATATTAAAACCCAAACAACTGATTAATCATTTACAGTCAATGCTGAAAAACAATTTGTGAATGTTTTAATAGCAATTTGAACCTCCGTCATCACCTGTAACAAAATTTCTAGCTGCTGATCAGCCTGGTAAACACAGATTTTGCTTTTTTTTTTTGGACTTTCTTGCATAAGCCGCCCTTTTCAGCTCATACACTACATCTTAATTTGGTAGAGGTTTGGGCTAAACACATTGTTATTTTTTAAAACAATTCAGTTGTTGATTTACATTGTAATTTACTTGTTGTAAATGCTGTCATTGTGTTTTTGCACCATATTATTTCTCTTATGGACCATCACCTTGAAATCTTTAATCAAACTGATTTATCACAGGTTTAATTTGTATCACAGTATTTTTAAGATTCTGATGGTTTCACGGTATATTACAGTTTTTTTTTTTGTTTGTTTTTTTGTAAGACTGGGACGTGTTATATGTTTGTGGCTTATTCTACTGTCATAAGTACATAGAATATACACCGATCAGCCATAACATTAAAACCACCTCCTTGTTTTTCACACTCACTGTCCATTTTATCAGCTCCACTTACCTTATAGAAGCACTTTGTAGTCTACAAATACTGACTGTAGTCCATCTGTTTCTATACATACTTTTTTAGCCCCCTTTCTATGCTGTTCTTCAATGGTCAGGACCCCCACAGGACCACTACAGAGCAGGTATTATTTGGGTGGTGGATCATTTTCAGCACTGCAGTGACACTGACATGGTGGTGGTGTGTTGGTGTGTGTTGTGCTGGTATGAGTGGATCAGACACAGCAATGCTGATGGAGTTTTTAAACACCTCACTGTCACTGCTGGACTGAGAATAGTCCACCAACCAAAAATATATCCAGCCAACAGCGCCCCGTGGGCAGTGTCCTGTGACCACTGATGAGGGTCTAGAAGATGACCAACAAGATGAGCGATCGTCTCTGACTTTACATTTACAAGGTGGACCAACTAGGTAGGAGTGTCTAATAGAGTGGACAGTGAGTGGACACACTCCAGGACAAAAACTCCAGCAGTGCTGCTGTGTCTGATCCACTCATACCAGCACAACACACACTAACACACCACCACCATGTCAGTGTCACTGCAGTGCTGAGAATGATCCACCACCTAAATAATACCTGCTCCGTGGGGGTCCTGACCATTAAAGAACAGGGTGAAAGCAGGCTAAAAATGAATGTAGAGAAACAGATGGACTACAGTCAGTAATTGTAGAACTACAAAGTGCTTCTATATGGTAAGTGGAGCTGATAAAATGGACAGTGTGTGTAGAAACCAGTAGGTGGTTTTAATGTTATGGCTGATCGGTGTAAAACATTTTAATTTCACCATGTATATAATGAAGGTTTTGAGTACTATAAGCTTTGCTTGGCCCCACAAAATGACACAATATATGATGGAATCAGGACACGTGAAACAGTAGCAATAAATACACTTTTCATTGTTTATTTAATATTTAAGTATTGTACAATTACCCTTAGCTCTCCCTTTAACAAATAAAACCACGTTTGAAAAGTGGACGACTTTAAATATCTCCAATTCCAGTTTGCTTATAATGTTGGTTTAGCAACTGACCTGAAGTATTTTTACCCCGTAACACATAACTGGAATCTACTGTTTTAATTATTGCTCTTCATAATGTTGTTGTTTGCAACAGCCATGGCTCAACAAACCATATAGTATATAGTGTTTTAGTCTGTTCTTAACTGCTGTGCCTTATTTCTTTGGCGGGTTCTTCCAGTGCATATTTGGTCTTCCCCTTTTCATCCTCCGTTTTTGTTTATTTTTTTCACCATATTGAGGAAACCTTTCTTATATATTAACACTGTCATGTTAACACTACCTGGCTAACAACTTCATCTGCATGGCGCTCCATAGCGCTTTTAGCGGTGAACAATATTATATGATCTGCTGCCTTATGGAGCCTACAGCTGTTAAAAGTAACTATGTTATGGTATGGCAGTATTTGAAAAATACATACTGTGTGACGAATCAAAGATGGTATACCGAATGTACCGTCATACCGCCCAGCCCCAGCACAAGTTTATATGCAGTTCTCAAGTTCTAGAGGTTTCTATAGGTCTTTTGCTGTTTTGACTTGCGGGGTTTTCACCCCCCTTTAGCAGTGCATGCTGTACTTCTGCTGCAATCATTACAAGATATGTTGAATTTCATTCTGAGTAACATTGCATTGATTTGCATCTCAACAAGGGAACGTGTATGTAAACCATGCAGTACAGCTGTTAGGAAAACTTCTGCATTTGTTGATCATTCTTGAAATCTAAATTGGTTACCTATTCCTATCTGTGCAATGTTAAAAAAACAGTAGCAGTTGAAACTTACATAAGTGTAGCATATTAACAATTCTCTGCTCTCTGCAGGTAATGTGGGTTTGTAACCAGTGCCGTAAGCAGCAGGATATTCTCACTAATTCAGGGGAATGGTTCACGGATCAAGGTCAAAAGCCAAAGCAAGGGGCCCTCGGGGCAGCCGTGAGCGAGCCAGCCATGTGTGGAGACTCAACCGAAGAGAAGAATTTGCGCTCCAGGTCTCAGATCCCGACTGGTTTCTCTGCATTCACTGCCCAGAATAGCCAGCAAAACTCCAGCAAAGGTCCTGCTGCTGGACAGGCTGATTTGCCTTCATCCCGCTCCCGTAGTGAACCACCACAAGACAGGTATGTAATGTCTTCCTTCGTATTAGACTTCAGTCAATAAAATAAATAACATTAGCATTAGCTTTTAAAGCTTTTAGCTAAACCCATAAATTTTTAAAACTTTAATTACATCTGACGACTGTTTTCCTGCCCCTGAAAGGTGGTTTTGGCATTTGGCGAGTATGCTTTCTCAGAGACAAATGTATTTTACATTTTGTTCACTCTGTATGCTTTTTGAAGATCATTGTGGAGCTACTTAGTGTAGACTTGCTTAGCTTAATACATGCAACTAGAAACAGAAGAGTAATTTTTGCAGAATAATACAAATTAATAATTAAACTAATTTATAATAATGTTTTATGACTGGAAGCTCTCCAGACAACCCTGTTTATGGTATTTCAGCCTGGTGCCCAGTGTTTCCCAGTAAAAACCCTGACCAGGATAAAGCAGTTGATGATAATAAAATTAAAAAAATAAATCTGATTGGTGTCTAAACATGGAATTTTACTGCTTTACTTGCAGATGTCGTAAAATAAATAAGGTACCATGTAAATGCAAGCTGTACCTTAATGATTAAGGTACTGGACTAGTAATCAGAAAGTCACTGTTTTAAGCTGGTTCAAGCCCCACTAGAACTGCTCCGACTGGTCGACCTAGTCGATGACGCGGACGCAAAAAATGCGGCAACGTCAATATTTTAAGTCGATGCATCGTTTTTAAAACTATGCTTATAAATGATCCTTTGTCATTTCTACAGTGATTCTATTCATATAACTGTTCATATGATTTCCCTCAGCACTGCTTGCTGTGTGCATGACCTAAGTCGTATTTGATCCAGTCACTGGTTGGCGGCATTAAGCGCAGTTTTAAAAAATGCCGTCTGCAGCAGTCAGAGGCCGACTGTAGTGAGCTTTCAAAGAAAAGCTACAAATTTTCCAAGACCCAAACCATCAAAAGTTTGGGAATACTTAAAACTGGCACAAAACAAAAATGTGGTTTGTACACTGCAAAGCTTTGATGGTACCACAGCAGCACTAGCACGATGTTGCACGTCTATATTGTTTCATAAAACTTCTTAATCTCAGAGATCCTAGAATACCGTATTTCTTAGCGAGTTCAGTTAGGGTGCATTTTTACTTCTATATTGTTTCATTAAGCTTCTTAATCGTGGAGATCTCGCGATCAAAGCCCAAAAAGTTTGAATGTGCCTTAATGCTTACCACTTTGTTTACATCGCTTAGAATTTTGAGTAAGTGTTGAGTGAATGTGTAGGTTAGAATCTGGGCTCATTCTGTGTTTACTGTACGTTGGACTTAATGAGATGTGTTCACCTCTAACTATTTTATTTCTGCTATAAGTTTAAGCACTTTGCTTTGTGTACTGTATGCCATAAACACATGTTGCACTTTGTTTAATATGGAGCACTTGAGAATTTGATAATATGGACATAAACCCTGTTTACATTTAGTTTTGTGCCATATTATTATGCAGTACAGTTCAGTTTGTTGTTAAAATAAAAGAAGCTTTAATGAGATTCTAAATAAAAAAATTTAAAGGAAAATTAATTGTTTCGATTAATCGACTAATCGATAAAATAGTCTATAAATTAATCAATAGAAAAATAGTCGTTAGTGGCAGCCACCACTGCCAGATTGCTGCTGTTGGGCCCTTGAGCAAGGCTCTTAACCCTCAATTGCTCAGACTTCATGCTGTAACAGTAATGTAAGTCGCTTTGGACAAAGACGTCTGCTAAATGCCAAAAATGTAAATGTAATATAAATGTAACAATGAACTAATAATTTTATTTTCAATTTTATATAAATAATTTACATAATTCATAAATAGTGATCAGGCTAGTTTACTACCATTGGAATCATACAGACATGATTAGCTGTGCCTGTGGCAGGGTATGACCAAGGCCCTGAAACACACTGGGTGTGTTACTGCATTACGCCCAGTGATTCAGGGGAAGCCAGACCGCTTGTTCAGGGGTACTGACCCTAACCAGTATAAAGTGATGGTAAAACATGATGAAATAAAAAATAGTGACCCTTTAGTGAGTTATCTGTGACATTAGATCCCTCTCTAATCCTGGACTTTCTTTGCTTAACCAGGAAAAAACAATCATCAACCTCAGATCAAAATGGCCAATCTGGCCCAAAGGCTGAAAGGCGTCGAGGGCTGTCCAAACTCCAATCGCAACCTTCAGAAGAGTGGGAGTCTGGAGACACTCAGAGAGAGAACCGGCATCTGGTCAAGACTCGATCGCAGGATCGTAGCAATGCTGAGCTGAGAGGGAGCGTTAAGGAGCTGAGAAGGACAGAGAGTGAGCTGAGGCCACCTCAGGAGGAACAGCGAGTTGATGCTAATGCGCCACGACATTTAGCGAAGGCTCAGTCAGTAGACCAGGGAAAACATGTGCATCCAAAAGCAACACAGTCAAAGCAGGCTGAAACGGGCATGCCTGAGAGGGAGGCTGGCGGGGCAAGCGTGAAATGTAGAACAAACCGAGGATGGACAGAAAAGCGCCAATCATCTCTGGAAAGTCCACAGCAAGGTTACACAGGGGAGAGGACCGTGGGGGGCACGGCAGGATCTGCAGCGCAGGCTTCTAAGTCTAATAACCCCCCTCAACCGCCTGCCCCAGGGTTTCGTGTGGGTTCTACTTTGCCCGCCGGTACCTCTGAACTCAGGGAGCCTCCTGACCGGAACAGGAAGTTTCAGCCCAGCAACCTGGAGCCGGGCTCGGCCGCCGTAGGACGAAAGACAAAACGGGATAAAAATGAAAGCATGCTTCGGAATGACTCGCTCAGCTCAGACCAATCCGAGTCCCTTCGGCCTCCTCCACCCCGCCCCTACAAGTCAAAGCGTGGCGGCAACAAACGGCAAATGTCGGTCAGCAGCTCTGAGGAAGAGGCTGGATCCACTCCCGAGTACACAAGCTGTGAGGACGGCGAGATTGAGAGTGTCAGCGAGAGAGGTGGGTCTTAATGACTTTTTATTATTATACACTGATCAGCCATAACATTAAAACCACCTTCTTGTTTCTACACTCACTGTCCATTTTATCAGCTCCACTTACTATATAGAAGCACTTCTACAGTAAAGTTCTACAATTACTGACTGTAGTCCATATGTTTCTCTACATACCTTTTTAGCATGCTTTGATGCTGTTCTTTATTGGTCAGGACCACAACAGGACCACCACAGTGCAGGTATTATTTAGGTGGCGGATCATTCTCAGCACTGCAGTGACAATGACATGGTGGTGGTGTGTTAGTGTGTGTTGTGCTGGTATGAGTGGATCAGCAGCGCTGCTGGAGTTTTTAAATACCGTGTCCACTTACTGTCCACTCTGTTAGACCCTCCTACATAATTGGTCCACCTTGTAGATGTAAAGTCAGAGACGATCGCTCATCTGTTGCTGCTGTTTGAGTTGGTCATCTTCTAGACCTTCATCAGTGGTCACAGGACGCTGCCCACAGGGCACTGTTGGCTGGATATTTTTGGTTGGTGGACTATTCTCAGTCCAGCAGTGACAGCACAACACACACTAACACACCACCACCATGTCAGTGTCACTGCAGTGCTGAGAAACAGAAACAGCAGTAAAAACACACGCTGGAACCAGAGCTGGGATCTCGAATACATCGTATCGAATCTCAGCTCTGCCTGCCGTCTGAGGCTGAACGGCCACATGAACAGCGATTGGCCTGTTGTTCAGATATGGGCGGGACTAAGCCTGATGGGGTCTCTCTCTCATGACTGGTGCAATTATGACCTCTGCTGGCTGATTGATGGCGCCTGCACAGAGATGAGAAAAGAGTGCTCTCAGGGTGTGTCTCTCCGTACACAACGCTAAGCTGCACTGCACTCATCAAAGTGTAGGTGATAAGATGCATACGGCACACTGCCCACGTGTCGGAGGGTTAGCTTCGTTCTCTTCAATGAGAGCAGGGATCTGCATTGGTGGAGAGGAGGAATGATGCAATTGGGCAATTGGACACGCTAAAAGGGAGAAAAAAGGGGAGAAAATGCATAAAACAAAATAAAAAAAATTTATTTAAAAAATGTGACTTGTGTTTTTGGTTAGTAGATTTAGTTTAAATACTGCTGTAAAGTCAGTCATCTTTCTGACAAAATTTGACAAATGAACTGAACAAGAACTGAACTAAAGGGAAGAGTTTGCTAATAGTAGCGATGTGTTGTCAGACTAAGTGGTTGCACACAGACCTGAGTATTAAAACAAGCCAGAGAAGAAATGTAAACAGCAGAGAGTGAGAGAGACGGAGAGGAAGAGAATAACAGGAAGGGCACATTCAGTCTTTCTTATCAGTGTAGCAGGACTTCACTAACAGCCGGGAGATTTCATTTACACAGCAGGTAAGAGGACTGATACACACAGCGGATATGAATAGAGACGTATGCCAGAGGTTTTTTTATTGTGCTTTATGGGAAAAATTGGCTTTGCTTTACAATAGCATATTTGACATCACTAAAGACTAAAATATATTTTTTGTTTGTCTATTAGATTTTTTTTAATACTGACAATTCCAGATTAATATACAGTGTATCACAAAAGTGAGTACACCCCTCACATTTCTGCAAATATTTTATTATATCTTTTCATGGGACAACACTATAGAACTGAAACTTGGATATAACTTAGAGTAGTCAGTGTACAACTTGTATAGCAGTGTAGATTTACTGTCTTCTGAAAATAACTCAACACACAGCCATTAATGTCTAAATAGCTGGCAACATAAGTGAGTACACCCCACAGTGAACATGTCCAAATTGTGCCCAAAGTGTCAATATTTTGTGTGACCACCATTATTATCCAGCACTGCCTTAACCCTCCTGGGCATGGAATTCACCAGAGCTGCACAGGTTGCTACTGGAATCCTCTTCCACTCCTCCATGATGACATCACGGAGCTGGTGGATGTTAGACACCTTGAACTCCTCCACCTTCCACTTGAGGATGTGCCACAGGTGCTCAATTGGGTTTAGTCCATCACCTTTACCTTCAGCTTCCTCAGCAAGGCAGTTGTCATCTTGGAGGTTGTGTTTGGGGTCGTTATCCTGTTGGAAAACTGCCATGAGGCCCAGTTTTCGAAGGGAGGGGATCATGCTCTGTTTCAGAATGTCACAGTACATGTTGGAATTCATGTTTCCCTCAATGAACTGCAGCTCCCCAGTGCCAGCAACACTCATGCAGCCCAAGACCATGATGCTACCACCACCATGCTTGACTGTAGGCAAGATACAGTTGTCTTGGTACTTCTCACCAGGGCGCCACCACACATGCTGGACACCATCTGAGCCAAACAAGTTTATCTTGGTCTCGTCAGACCACAGGGCATTCCAGTAATCCATGTTCTTGGACTGCTTGTCTTCAGCAAACTGTTTGCGGGCTTTCTTGTGCGTCAGCTTCCTTCTTGGATGACGACCATGCAGACCGAGTTGATGCAGTGTGCGGCGTATGGTCTGAGCACTGACAGGCTGACCTCCCACGTCTTCAACCTCTGCAGCAATGCTGGCAGCACTCATGTGTCTATTTTTTAAAGCCAACCTCTGGATATGACGCCGAACACGTGGACTCAACTTCTTTGGTCGACCCTGGCGAAGCCTGTTCCGAGTGGAACCTGTCCTGGAAAACCGCTGTATGACCTTGGCCACCATGCTGTAGCTCAGTTTCAGGGTGTTAGCAATCTTCTTATAGCCCAGGCCATCTTTGTGGAGAGCAACAATTCTATTTCTCACATCCTCAGAGAGTTCTTTGCCATGAGGTGCCATGTTGAATATCCAGTGGCCAGTATGAGAGAATTGTACCCAAAACACCAAATTTAACAGCCCTGCTCCCCATTTACACCTGGGACCTTGACACATGACACCAGGGAGGGACAACGACACATTTGGGCACAATTTGGACATGTTCACTGTGGGGTGTACTCACTTATGTTGCCAGCTATTTAGACATTAATGGCTGTGTGTTGAGTTATTTTCAGAAGACAGTAAATCTACACTGCTATACAAGCTGTACACTGACTACTCTAAGTTATATCCAAGTTTCATGTCTATAGTGTTGTCCCATGAAAAGATATAATAAAATATTTGCAGAAATGTGAGGGGTGTACTCACTTTTGTGATACACTGTACATATAATTTGTCTGTATTGGTAAAAACTGTATTGGTTCACAACATGACATTGCATTATGGTTTAACTAGCAATCAGTGCCATCTGCGTAGGTAACGGGACACTGTTGAATGAAGACTCGGCAGCTCGCCCACGTTGAGTCGCGCCCTGCTGTGGGGTACACTTTGGCCAGCAGAGGAAGCGCACAGTCACAGTGTGATCTGCCTTTTTCTTAATGACAATCACCTGTGACTCAAGAGCACTGATGCACTCTGGATGACATATCACGGCTTCTTCCTGTCCACTGCATCAGCGCAGGAGCTGGCACACCTCTTTATGTTAAAGCTGTGATGCCAGACCACAAGGTTCACTCCAACTGGAACTGTGGCAAAACAGAAAACTACAGTTTACGTTCACCTGTAATTGTAAATATGCCACTTAGACCTATTTTTTAATACAGCATCACATTCTTTCATACTCTTTACTATAGACGCTTTACTTAGAGTCTGTATCCTGGTGGAGAGCACTTGTAGGATAAGCTCACTGAGTGAATAGTTAAAGCTTAGCTTAAACAAGCCCAGCTCTTCTTCAGCATGGGTTAATTTTTTAGTCCTGTGTGAGCGTTGTCTTTACAACAAATACTTAATGGTCTCAGCAAAGCTTAAGGAAATACGAATGAGGTTGATAGAGTTGTATACACTGCCAAACACCTTACCATTAAAAGCTGTTGAGTATGTTAGAGGACACAAGTACACACATTAAATGCTTTACTACTAAGTTGAGAGTTGAGCCTTGGCAGGGTGAGCTAGCACATTAGACAGCCATCCATGTTCCACTTTGCTATTAAGTTTGAATACAAAAGTACAAATACATGCTGTGCATAAATTCAGAAGTATCTGGACAACATTTCTATTTATCAAGCTACATAGTTCCAACCACACTTGCAATAGGTGCAGAAAATGAAGAAGTCTGATGTACGTAGAAATGAGCATAAAACATGCCAAGAGTAAATATGAGGCTAGCGTCATGGAAAGACCTGAGGCCGACTCTAAGTCAGTACTGGACACCATTGCATGTCATTCAGCTTCCACAGTCAGGAGACATAATGCAGCTCTTAGACTCAAACAAAAGTCTCATTAATCTCTGTTCCTGCTGCCGTTCTGCTGGGTGAACAGTGCTGGGTGTGCTTTAGGGTGACAGTTGGCAGAGTATGTTCTTCCAAAGTGGTCATCTTTAGTAAACAGAGATCTGTGAGTGTAAACAGCAGGGCTGGAATTCTGGATAGCATAAAGCAGCAGCTCGTCAGTAGAGAAGTGCTGTGTTTGTGTTGCGCTGTCTGTTCTGAGGTCTTACTGAAATCTCTTCCATTTTTGCTGCAGGAGACTTGGAGTGCTACCCTCTCGATCCCACAGCATGGCATGTAAGTACCTCCAGCTCATCTGATAACAAATTATACATTATTATGTTTAAGTAAAGATAAAAAAAAATGACATGCACTTGATGTAATTGATATGTGTTGTAGGATGTTTTTAATAATTTATAATAACTTTTTAAGATATTTTGATAATTTGTTGTGTTGTTTATCTTCTGGGTCAAAAACAAATTCAAAAATTAATAATATATTAAAAATATAATATAAAAAAAACATATAAACATAATAACTAAACAGAGAACCTCACAGACAGGTTGCCAGTTCCTCACAGTGCACACACACACACACACACACACACACACACACACTTGAGGAAATATTTAATAGCTTCAACTGGGCTGACTGCATGTATTTGGACTTGTGGGAGGAAATCCACAAGAACAGTGGGAGAACTGGGAGGAAAACTCCACACAAAAGGCCCAAACCCAAGCCCTTCTTGCTATGAGACAACATCGCTACCTACTGTGCCACTTGCTGGCCTATTTCAATGTTGGCAATCCATATTAACTATACCTTGGCTTTCATGTTCCAATATAAATAGAACTAGTTTCAGTGCACTTATTAAAAGGAACATGGAACAGTGGTTTAATGCCAAAATCAGGGGAACTAAATATGAAATAATTCAGCTTTTAACAAAAATGCCATTGTGAAATAAAATAACTAAAATAGTGTAGCAACTGGCAACCTGTCTGAGGTGTTTTCTGCCTTCCGTCCAGTAAATCACTCCCACTGTGACCCAGACCAGAATATAGCAGTGGGAAAACAGACAATAAATGAATTAATAAATGAGGTACAGATATGCTCAACTTCTTAATGTTCTTAATGTTTTCAGATTTTACGATTTTCTGAAGTTAATTCCTGAATTTAAGTTGTAAACTAAGGTTGCCATTTTTAATGCGGCTCTAAATCTTTACTTCCTCCTGGCACTTTACTACTTATTTTTGTCTTGTTTGAGGGGGCAGAAGTGAGTAATGCTTCTGCGTATTAGTGGTGTATAATACATAAACAGACGGACAAAAAAGTCCTTTTTAACCCATATAACCACGTCATGTTGAAATTACACAACATGAATCTGGTTTGTGTGAGCCAGCAATGTAAATGTAATTTGTGTGTGTGCTTATAGTGTATGTAAAGTGGGTTATTGTAACTAAAACACTAAGTTAAAGTAAGTTATTAGTTTATTCTTAGTGCACTAAGGCCTTATATAACCGTGTATATAAGTGAGTAAAGCTGATGTAAGGGTTTGATGTAATGAAAAAGCTCCGTCTGTGATGGGATTAAATCCCGGTCTTGTTCTTCCAGCATCCGGTTACATGGCAACCCTCCAAGGAAGGTGATCATTTAATCGGTCGAATCACTCTGAGCAAGCGCACAGCCATGTCCAAAGAGGCTGGAGCAATGCTGGGGTTAAAGGTCAGCTCATTCACACAGCTCTCACAACAAGTACATTCTGCTACACGCATCCTTTCACCTACAGACAACACCACACACTACAAAATAATTAACCACAGCTTTGAAGCTTATTTCCTCTTACTGATTGTGTTGTGTTGTTTTGTGATATGTAGGTTGTAGGTGGGAAAATCACAGAAACAGGGAGACTAGGGGCCTTCATCAACAAAGTTAAAAAGGGAAGCCTGGCAGACATTGTGGGCCATTTACGACCAGGTGAGCTCATTTTAAATTTGTCTTTCGATGCAGGTGATTAGGGCGTCTGGGTGGCGCAGTGTTCTTATTCCGCTAGCTCACGGCTATAAGATCTGGTTCAAGCAGAACTGCAGAGACCCTGACCAGGGTAAAGTGGTTGATTAAAATTTGACATTGTAACCATATGACAGTAATATACATCGATCAGCCATAACATTAAAACCACCTCCTTGTTTCTACACTCACTGTCCATTTTATCAGCTTCACTTACCATATAGAAGCACTTTGTAGTTCTACAATTACTGACTGTAGTCCATCTGTTTCTCTGCATGCTTTGTTAGCCCCCTATCACGCTGTTCTTCAATGGTCAGGACTCTCCCAGGACCACTACAGAGCAGGTATTATTTAGGTGGTGGATTATTCTCAGCACTGCAGTGACACTGACATGGTGGTGGTGTGTTAGTGTGTGTTGTGCTGGTATGAGTGGATCAGACACAGCAGCGCTGATGGAGTTTTTAAACACCTCACTGTCACTGCTGGACTGAGAATAGTCCACCAACCAATAATATCCAGCCAACAGCGCCCTGTGGGCAGCGTCCTGTAACCACTGATGAAGGTCTAGAAGATGATCAACTCAAACAGCAGCAAAAGATGAGTGATCGTCTCTGACATCTACAAGGTGGACCAACTAGGTAGGAGTGTCTGATAGAGTGGACAGTGAGTGGACTTGGTATTTAAAAACTCCAGCAGCGCTGCTGTGTCTGATCCACTCATACCAGCACAACACACTAACACACCACCACCATGTCAGTGTCACTGCAGTGCTGAGAATGATCCAACACCTAAATAATATCTGCTCTGTGGTGGTCCTGTGGGGGTCCTGACCATTAAAGAACAGGGTGAAAGCAGGCTAAAAAACAGATGGACTACAGTCAGTAATTGTAGAACTACAAAGTGCTTCTATATGGTAAGTGGAGCAATGAAAAAGCAATGGCTTGCAAAAAGACCTGCAAAACATTTTTATAATGGTTATTATAATGTTTGCTCTTTGATTGAATAAATTCTGTGTTTTTCTGTCTGTAGGAGACGAGGTGCTACAGTGGAATAATAAATCATTACCTGGATTAACCACAAAAGAAGTTTACAATATTATTTTGGATTCCCAATCAGAATCACAGGTTGAATTAATTGTTTCAAGGCCCATTGGGTAAGTCTTACATTACCAGTCTACATGTTCAGTACATCAGTTCTTTTTGCACTAGTTAATGATCTGCAGGATATTTAAAGCATAAAGAGTAAAAAGTCTATTTATAAGGATGTGTTTATTTATGGAGAGTCTTATTTGGAGAGTCTAAATTGCTCTTTTAATTTTAGTGACATACCCAGAATACCAGAAACCTCACACCCTCCATTAGAATCTAGTAAGTCATTTTATAAACAGCTCTTGAAAATGTTCTTTTGTAGTATTTTTACATTACTCAGAACTTTCCATGCTGTAAGTTCTGATGTTAGCAATGTCTGTTGTCTCTGTGTCTCTGCAGCAGGCTCAAGT
Source organism: Trichomycterus rosablanca (assembly GCF_030014385.1). Taxonomy (NCBI): domain Eukaryota; kingdom Metazoa; phylum Chordata; class Actinopteri; order Siluriformes; family Trichomycteridae; genus Trichomycterus; species Trichomycterus rosablanca. Next base: position 7,242,362 of record NC_085992.1, on the reverse strand, counting down.
TCCTTCGAGTCACAAAAAATGGAGCGACCATCTATATCTGTCCTGTCCCCATCCAGCCCCAGCGGCCTGAGAGACGCTCCCCAGCTCCTACCTGGACAGCTCTCGGTGGATACAACACCACTCAACATACTACTGCCCTCTACTATCTTTGTCATGAGGGTGTTTCTAAAACCAGTCTTTTTTTATTACAGGTGAAAATGTGGTATGATAAGGTGGGCCATCAGTTAATAGTAAACGTCCTGCAGGCTAAAGACCTGCCCACCAGACCGGATGGACGACCCAGAAACCCTTACGTCAAAATGTACTTCCTTCCAGATAGAAGGTGCTTACACAGATACTTACACTTACACAGATCTTTAAAGACAAACTGCAGCTGAACAAATGCAATCCAGTGTATACTCTTTTATCTTCGCTTACTAAGGGAATTTTTAATAGAAGGAGCATTTTGTACACAAGGCCTTCATTAACCTGCGCTTTTACTTGCTGCATGACTGTTTGAGTGTGTAAACTAAGCAACACTCACACATGCACCATTGTGTGTTTGAACAAGTACACAATCTATCCACTAGAGGGCAGATCGGTGCTAAAAACTTCTCATTACTATGCTGTCATACTGATTACTTCAAAGTATGCTACTCTTGTCCACTGTTTTGTCTGGCCTAAAGTATGTAGACACCATAGTTTGTTAGACATCCCATAACAAAACGAAGGACATTACTGTAGAGTTGAATTCTCCTTTGCTACTATAATAACTTCCACTCTTCTGGGAATGTTTTAAAAGAGTGTGTGTGTAGGGGTTGTGCTATTACGTTAGTTAAGAAGTTATGTTAGTTAATCAGCATAACAATTAATCTCAAAGGTGATGAATGGGGTTAAGTTCAGATACAGATGTCCTTATAAACTTCATTTTGTGCACTAGTGTACAGTCACACTGGTTAAGGTCTTCCCCAAACTGTTGCTACAAAGTTGAATACATATAATTTATTAGTGGTGGGTGAGTGGGTGTGGCTGAAATGCCTTACCAATGCCTCACCATATACTACAGCTGTGAGACGTCCATTTTCTGAATCGGTCACCACTTATAATGTACGTTAAATGTACCACCTGGTGTGGTTAGAGTGCATTGCCAGTTCTGGCTGGTTCTAAAGAATCCCACTCAGGCCAGAGCAGCCTGTCATATTGGGTTCTCAGCCAGTTCTCAATTCTGCACTATCTCTGTTCTATCCACTTTCTCCATTACAGGCTGCAGTTGTTTGTTATTACGACCTGTGCTGGCTGATTAATGGCATCTGCACAGAGACGGGGATAATGGAGATCTATGCATGGCTCTCCGTGCACAATACAGATCTCCATTTGATCATGCTTCATACAAGTGAAAAGAAGCGGCCGGCTACTGCACGTTAGGGTGTGTGGTAGTCATGGCTCTTCTTGGTCAAGAATGGAAGTCTGCAGCAGTAGAGAAGAAATATGATCGGGGAATTGGATACAACTAGATTGGGAGGAAAATGCATAAAATATTAAGTGTTCGCTGAAATTTAAGAACAATCAATGCCTACTGTGAAGACACCCTAACAATAGTTTGGTTCTACAGCATTTTGAGTTAGTAGTTATGTGCCTCTGTTGTCATTTGTTGTGACTTCTCAGTGATAAAAGCAAGCGGAGAACAAAGACGGTCAAAAAGAGTTTAGAGCCCAAGTGGAACCAGACCTTTGTGTACTCACATGTACACCGGCGAGACTTCCGAGAGCACATGCTGGAGATCACAGTCTGGGACCAGCCAAAAGTTCAGGATGAAGCCAGCATTTTTCTAGGAGAGGCACGTAAAGAAAAAGAATTGGGGGTTTTTTGGGCTTAAACTAAGACTCTTATGATCAACATCTTGTCATGTATTTACGTCATGCAGATCCTGATCGAGCTGGAGACAGCTCTGCTGGACGATAAGCCCCACTGGTACAAGCTGCAGGTTCACGATCTGTCCTCCATTCCACTACCCCACCCCTCGCCATACTTGCCACGTAGAAATACCCACAATGACACACCCACCAAGAAGCTGCAGCGTGAGTATTAAGGAAGTCTTAATGCTGTTGTATTTAAATGTGTGCAAAGTCTGGTAGGAGGAATACAAAGTGTTTCTTCAGGATTATTTGTCACTAATCAAAGCATGTTTATTTGTTACCATCAGGGTTGGCTTAGTACTGCTAGACATTTACAAATAGAATGCCTTTATTTGTCATATATACATATACATGTGTACAGTACAATGAAATTCTTCACGTATTCCAGCACGTATCCCATTGTATGGTGCCCCTGGAGCAGAGTGGGTTAAGGGCCTTGCTCAAGGGCCCAACAGTGGCAGCATGGCAGAGCCAGGATTCAGACTCTTAACCTTTTGATTGATAGACCAAAGCCCAAAACTCTACCCACTAGGCTACCACTGTTTGATGGATGCAGCTTTTACAATATGAGAAGTTTGGGATGTGGGAATGCAGAGCTGGGTGTTGAATTTATTGCAGTTTAGAGACATAAATGTGGACCTTTTTAAAAACATATGTTAAATAAAGTAAATAACAAATAATAATAATAATAATAATTAAAAGAAAATATAATTACATTAATGATTATTGAGACGGGTGGCACGGTGGCTAAGTGGGTAGCACTGTCGCCTCACAACAAGAAGGTCCTGGGTTCGATCGTTTGCATGTTCTCCCCGTGTCTGTGTGGGTTTTCTTCCAGGAGCTCTGGTTTCCTTCCACAGTCCAAAAACATGCAGTCAGGTTCATTGGAGACACTGAATTGCCCTATAGGTGAATGGATGTGTATTTGTGTCTGCCCTGCGATGGACTGGCGCCCCGTCCAGGGTGTTACTGTGTGCCTTGAGCCCACTGAAAAGCTGGAGTAGGCTCCCGCGACCCTGATAGGATAAGCAGTTAAGAAAGTGAGTGAGTGAGTGAGTGAGCGATTATTGAGACAGCACAGTGGTCCAGTTGGCCGCTTTAGTCAATGTCTTTAAAAAGTGTGTCATGTTTTTTTTCCCCATGTCCCCTATAAAGTTTGGCATGTTCTTAATTTACCTGTTTGTTTCTTGTGGTTACTCCGATTCCCTCCAGTCCCCCAAAACGTGCAAAATGTTCATTGGCTGTTATAAACTGCTTCTACATTTATTCAGTACCGTGTACTAACCAACACCACACTTACCTTTGGGTCCCGTTTTTGCTCCTTTTTGGGACCCAAAAAGTCTTTTTTTGCGTTGTCAACATTGCGTTGTTTGCACTTGTGTTCTGTGTTGCATCCTGGTCCTAAAGTAATGTTGTTTTGTTTCAGAATGTACTTGTTTATAGCTGTAATAACAATAAAGCCTTTTAAACTTAAACCTTAACCTGAACATATGCATGTGTTCATGTATACATTTATGCCTGTGACTTACCCATCTGTCTTGTGCATTTATCAACATATCTGTCTGGTGTCTGTCTGTGTTTGTACGTGTATGTCTGTGCAGGCTCTCAGCGTATCACAGAATCAGATTATGATGATGGTATTGGCGTAGTGGCTGCAGGTGGGTGGGGGGGCATGACATCACCAACCTCTACACTAATAATGTGATTTGTGCTGTAGATACAAAAAGAGAAAAACACTGAGTCAGTAGTGAGCTTTTTACTTCTACTAAAAGCATCTGCTGGTTGAGGCGACAGTGGCACCAATGGCAGGCCTTATAATGTATTTAGCATAAAAAATGTCATTTTAAAATACTTTCCTGCAAATAAACAGTGAATTACACCCAGTAGATAGCTTATTTGGTTCACTTAGTATAGAATTAAATGCATATTTGTCATTTATATGTGTACCTGAGTACAGTACAATGAAATTAATTTCCAGGGTTAGCAACTGTGTGCCGCCCCTGGAGCCAATATGGTTACGGGCCTTGTTTAAGAGTCAAACAGTGGCTGCTTTGCAAAGCCTAATACTTCATGGCCAAAAGTATGTGGTAACCCAATGTTTATATATGCCAAATCAAGATCCATTAACAAATTCATTAAAAGTTGTGTCCACATACTTTTGGATATATGGTATGAAGTTCCTATACTTCTTCTGCCATTTAGGTTGGTATACAATCCTGACTGTAGCACCTTTGTTGCTATGTGGGTGCATTAAAATGTACTTAACTTACATGAATAAAGTTGCAAACAACTTTAATCAGACACAGTTTTCTAGAGTAGACCATAAAATAAAGAAAACACTATCTGCTTGAGATCCAGCTGTTATTGCTAGCAGCTGTTTTTGGATATGTGCTTATTAAAACTGTACACAGCGCTCTCTCAGCTTTGTTCGGAAGAGGTTGCGTGCAGCATTTTTAGGGTCCTACCATAGATGGCATTGAGATTATAAGTCTGATAGATGATGTGAGTGCACTAATAAATTGTGCACAGCAGTAGATTATTAATAATTAAACACAAACCAAGTGCACCTATGTGGTAACTGTACTGGAAAAGTAATCACTGTTTTATGTAGTATTAAACTAGAACATTACTTGTGGTCTCCATGGACAGTGTTGCGTCTTCAGTGCTTTTCTTTGTAGCAAAGTAGTAAAGACCATGCACACAGTGCACAGTGTAAGATGTCCACAGGAACATCTTTAAAAAAAGCGTAGGACGTGTGCTCTGTGTTGTGTGTTTCTCTCTTTTATTGTCTATGCACGCATGATAACGTGTTTGTGGTAGTGTGTCCTTGATATCCGAGTGTTATCCTCCAAAAGCACCACATCTGTTTTGACTGCAGGCATTGCAAAGTTACACAATGAGCTATCAAACAAGGTTTGTATAAATGTGGCTGGAAGTGGGGTCATGAAAGGTGTTTTGTATATTATTTGGTAAATTCCCAATATTATTGCTCACTTCAATTTGGAGGTTAATAAATTGGAGAATGTATTATATGTCATGGTTTATAAAGTGTAATACATAAAGTCTGGTCCAGTAAATAGAAGCTTCTCAGTAAAGCTAATGCTTTTTAGCAGCACTTAATGTAGTAAAAACTGACATGTAACAATTACTTTTATTTGGTTGTTCTAATATGTCTAACATTAAAATCTTTACGATACCTAAATCGGCACGGTGGCTAAGAAGGTCCTGGGTTCGATCCCCAGGTGGGGCGGTCCGGGTCCTTTCTGTGTGGAGTTTGCATGTTCTCCCTGTGTCTGCGTGGGTTTCCTCCAAGAGCCCCGGTTTCCTCCCACAGTCCAACAACATGCAGTCAGGTTAATTGGAGACACTGAATTGCCCTATAGGTGAATGGGTGAGTGTATGTGTGTGTGTGTGTGTGTGTATATGTGTGTGTCTGCCTTGCGATGGACTGGCGCCCCGTCCAGGGTGTTACTGTGTGCCTTGCGCCCATTGAAAAGCTGGGATAGGCTCTAGCACCACCCCCCGCGACCCTAATTGGATAAGAGGTTAGGAAAGTGAGTGAGTGTATGGACAAAAGTATTGGGACAACCCTTCTAATTTCAATTCATGTGTTGCAGCCACAACAATAGCTATCAGGTGCTTAGACATGTAATGAAACACATATGATAAACAAATAATAAACAAACACATTTGTTCCTGGCACAGAAGTTTAATTGTACAGTGAACAGATGTATCTGCTGTTGAATCTTCTCATTTTTGCATGTATGTCTGAAATCTCTATACATGTGTTTTTATATTTTGCTTTTATACACAGTACCTATATTTGCAATAGTGAAAATGGTTTGTGTGTATTCGGATGGTTAATAGCAGCAGAGAGCCGGCCGAGAGAAAAAGAGCGTGAGAGGGGTAGAGAGAGAGAGCGAGAGAGGGAGAGAGAACGGACTTCACTGGAGGTTCCTGAGCAGCAGAGGTCGACACATCATCGCTCTCGATCAGCATCACCTCACAGAGAGGAGGAGAGCATGGCCAGGTCACGGCCTCCCAACATCCCCATGCAGAGGTACGACACACTGCTTTAAGTAACTTGTAACCAGATAAGCATGGGAGAAGTGACACTAACAACAGAAACAGGCTTAAAGAGTATTAAAATATGAAAACAGCAAAATCAGTAGCACTGATCTTTATCACTCTGTCTCTCTCCAGGAGTTTGGATGAGGCGCAGCACAGTCGCAGGTCTCGTTCCCCCAACCGCTTCTACGAACGGGGTCATGTCCAGGAGAGAGAATATGTAGATGACAGGTAAACAAGTGGCTATGCCTGCACATTACATGATCTTCAGTCCCTTATAACAGAGCTTTTTAACGCTTGGGTGTTTTTCTACATATTATGCAAGAACGCAGCTGATTATCACAATTGTTTTGATCAATATAAAAATTATGAGTATTTACACTTATTTTTAATATGCCTGTTTACCATAACATGTGTAAACCATAACTTTTTTTTGTCCCAATAATTAGGTCTATACTTTTATTGCAATAGAATTACAATTTGCCCCTAAGCCAAAATGAATGCCACCGTTAGGAGAGCATCTATTTATTTACTCGTCTTTAATAATAATATTTTATCCTGACTCTGGTGCCAGTCCATCACAGGGCACACAGACAACCTTCCTGGAAGCAAGATTTAAGCCCATCAAGTTCTCATCTGTGTGGCACCCACATTACCCTTATATATTAATATAACGTTGTGAAATGTATTTGTTAGTGCTTCAACAAATACAGAGCAGTTCAGACCAAAAGCATGAACACTTTCCTGCTAAACTTAAGCTTTAAAAGATACACATGGGACATTCACTGTATTTGAGGATCACTTTATGTTAAACATGTTAAAATCATAATAATTCTTTCAATTAAATATAAAGCTGTAGCTTTAGCGTAATGGTTCATCTTAACAATTTTGATTGATTAATTGATTTTGATGTCTTCAATTTTATGTCAGTTACACACAAAACTTGTAGTGTCACCCCACTAGTTTGCTCCAGCATTGCTTGATAAATTATTTTATTAATGTTTATGAGTTATGATGAACTTATGTGCTGTGGGTAACGTTTAGATAAATTGTCACCTAAATTTATTAAAAAAGCCTTAGAATAATTGCCAATGAGAATGTTGAAGAGGGCTTTTAAACCTCTGGTTCCGGTGTTTATAAGATATAAGATATGACTGTGAATGATGGTGTAATAATTTATTTTTTATGCATTTCCATTTCATAACACATTCTATTAAGTAAATTTACACATCCAGCTACCAGGTTTAGCATCCTGAAAGTTCCATAGTGGTTTACGTCCATGTTCATATAAAGCCACCTGTTTCTCTGAACAGGATTAATTCCACAATCCACAATCCTTAATTTGTGATTTCATCATTGATCCTGTATTCCAGTAAAGACCCTCATTTAGTTCTATAGTCTCCAGGTGACATGATTGCTAATAGATTGATGTAGTGCTAGTTTATCTAGGAGTGCTTCTTAATTAATTTCTCTGGTTTAGGACACTCAGCTCCAAGTCCTGTTATATCCATGCACTCTTCTTGTGTTTGCTTGTTTATCATTTTGCTTGATGTATCTTTACCTTCTCATGTGTCACCCATCTCAATGCTAATTGCAGTGAGGCCACCTTGACACACAGATCAGTGTGGGGTAGGAGCGCAGAGTGCCTGCACTTCCAAAGGTAAACCGCTGGGCCAGGAGTGGATCTTTAAATAGATTACTGTTTATCAACATCACTTTGTTACGTGTGTATGTACAGTCTGCTGTGACTGATTAACATTTTCTTCCCATAGTAAATCATTTACTCTGGAGTGTTTCTAGTTTGCCCACCACTTAAAGTGTGTTTAGTTTAAATGTATGGCTGTAGTGTAGATCCTGTTATGTAGATACTGTTTCTGTATATTCTGTATATTATGTCTTCAGTGTTTGCATTCAACCTCTTCAGTCAGTAATGTACTATGCAGTAGCTCACTGACAAGAAGCATTACCAGTGGAACTTTCCACTTTTTGATGGCCCACTGCCCAGAGACAATGCCGCAGTCTCTGAAAGGCAAATGTTTACTTAACTTTCAAATAACCATCATTTAAGTGTTATTATGCCACATTTATTTTAATCAGTATGACTGATTGCAATATACATCCCTACATAGAAAAGGGCAACTAGCTGACCGGAACTGGTTCCTAAGCAATGCATGGTTTTATTTATTTTCTTATTATATAAGGTGTGCTAACGTTTTTATTTTCATAATTGTGCACATTTTGCCTGCTACACATCATTGTGCCTTAAATACAACAGCACATATCCACTTAATATGCCTTTCTATCTATAAGAAAGAAGTCAAAGTCAATGTTTATACCATTAAAGACTTAACATTAACTTGCTACCTACAGAAATCATAACAGACTTATTGAAAGATTAAATCTATTAATGAAAAATGTAAATACTATAAAAAGATTCAGGTAGGACCAAATATTGGCCAGTATAATGGTTTAAAGGATTTTTGGATTCCTTGTAGTGTTTGTTCAGTGTTTATTGGCCTAAAAATTACTTTTTAGTTAGGTTTAAAAAATGTGAGAATATATAAGTCAGGTCAGAAGTCTGAGACAACTAGTGAACATACTTTCATTTAGCATTTGCCCAAATGAAATACTATGTTTCTCATTACAAAATATATAACCAACAACCAACAAAATCTGGAATGTCTTAATGTTTGGCACTATTGAAAAAAGAACTGAGCACATTTGTGAAACTGATTATTTTGTTCCTTTGTACAAAAGGTCAAATTTCCCTGAGTCTTAATCTTTCCATTAAAGCACAAGCTCAGATGACTGGAAACAGGTCTTGTGATCAGATAAGGCAAAATCAAGCTTTTAGTGTCTTTTTTATCCCAAAGGCCTTATTCCAACTGTGCCATGCTTAAATCTTTCAGCAGGATAGGTCAAAAAATGTGTATAAATCCTCTTGCTCATGGTCATTGTAAGAGAGACAATAATTGTGATACATGTGGCTTGTCTATTAAAAGTTGGTCACTTCCAAGGTTTAAAAAACAGTTTGTGTCTCTGTAGACCCCCCAAAACTAAGCACCTAATTCTAATTTGGGTCCTCTGCTGAAAAAAACCTCAGACAGGGAATTATATTGTACTCTACAGTTTCATCTCGAATATTCAAGCTGCACTCATCCTTCAGAGTTTACTTTCAGTAAATTGAATAATAAGTGGAAAAAGATCTTGGATTACACCCACAGATCGTTCCACAAAAACCACTATTGCCTGAACTCTGCATTTAACATCTGGAGAACTGTACAAGTTCTTGAACATGTATAATCAAATTAAGTTTTTAAAATGGGTTCGGAAAGTAGCCTACCATTTAGTTTTGTTTATAGTGCAGTATCACTTGGTAACCCACCTTTTATTTGTCCCACATATCCAGAGATTATTTGTATCATATACATAGTTAACGCTATATGTTTTACCAGGAGACCTTTATGAGTTGCCAGGGTGGTCTCAAGAAGAAATAAAAAATTGGATTAAATAGCTAGATAAATGTACTGTACTTCCTACTTGACCAAATTAAAATGTTTACGTTTAAATGTAAAGTAAAAGCCTAGCCTCAGTACCCAATTGCTTTTATACACATCATGCTTTGTATCCACGCTCACTGGAATTAGGCACTTTCTGATAACAACTACATTCATCAAAGCACAAAATGTGTTTTCACTGTACATCAGTCTATTTGAGGTTATCTGTGTTTGTGTCTTAAATGTGTGATTGTGTGTTTAATTTCGCTCATCCTGCATGCCTTAAAACTCAGCCCTGGCTATCAGTGGCTTTGGTCATTCACCAGACCAATACTTTGTTTAAAAGGGACACTTGAAAAAACTACACTGACTGAACACGTTATTAGGTTTTTATTTTATAAGCTACACCTACCATAGTCATGGTTATTTATCAGTAGTTAGGGACCCCCACAGGACCTTCACTGTCCAGATGTGTTTAGGCTGGTGGACCATTCTCAGCACTGCAGTTATACTAATATGGTATTATCATCCCAGTGTGTGTTTTACTGTTTTACTTTACTTTTGTCCTACAACAAGTGCTTACATGGTTACATTGTGTTCCTAATAAAAAGACCAGTGAGTTTAAACAGTGTCAAATACATACATATATACATACAGAAAAATAATACACAAGCAATTGGAGTTTCTAATTATTCATTCCAGTCTTTAATAAAGAATCCATAGTGAGTTCTGAACATTTTTGGGTTTATTTCTATTGATAAAGTGGGTGCAGGGGTTGGGAAAACAGTGTAGCTTATAAAATGATCTAATAAAGTGCTTGGTGAGCGTACATAAAGGAAGTGTAAGTATAAATAGCCAGTTATATCTCCGCCAGGGATCATATGCATTGTGTCATTCATCATTTTTGTCATAATGAGTGAAGCATGTTTTTATCTAATATTATTTGCTTGTACTTTTTCATCTTTTTGTCTTTTTGCCTTTTTTCCCCTCTCTCCGTTGGATGGCATTTTGTGACCCTAGTGATCTGCAACCCCCACTTGACAGGGTTAGAAGTGCTAGTACCAACTGTCTGAGACCAGGTTCAAATTCCAATTCACCTGACCGAGAAAGGTACTCACAAGACTTATTTTAGTTCTTAGCTTTATTTTGTTTTTCTCATATCGTTTTTATTTACACAGTAAACTGCATTACTCATCTTTGCTTAACCAGTCCTTTAAACATTTCGTATTGTAGATTAGAATGTCCATGCATTTGTTATTAGATCCTGTACCTTTGTGAAACTTGTGCATAGTTAGAGGTTGTGTTGTTGTGTGTAGGATGTAGTGTGTAGGAACAAAGTCGTCCCCTGAGTGTTTGCATACCGCATCATAAATGTGAGATAAATAGACTTCATGTCTCTGTCCTGACTTGCCCTGTTTTTTTCACATTTTCACCTCCAATCTCTTGGGGTGTGTCGGACCCTCACTTTCTCAGGAGCACGAGGTCTCTCCCCCGCATCAGACCCACCAGCCCCAGGATCCTAATCCAACACGCCTCCCCTGAGGATGACAGGTACCGACCCTGTCCCCTGATGCCTCCGCTAACCCTAACTTCTGTCCTCTCCTGTCCTAACCTCCTCTGCCCCAGGGCTCAGCTACATTTCTTTATGTGCCTTCTGGTTAATTCTCTGCTTTACTTTATCTTTTCTGATTTCTGTGTAGCCTGTGGCTTTATAATTCACTTAGACCCCAGACCCCAATGCTGGCTTTGTTGTGAGTGCTGTAGATTATGAGTATGATGTGTTTTGTAGGATTCTCCTTCTTTCAGTCTGCTTATTAGCTTCCTTCTTGTTTGAATCTTCTTGATCTTGCCTTTCTTGTTTAATTATATTATTGCCGCTTGCTCACATTTTTCCTAGTTTTAATACAATTGTTGTTCAATGTCTTGATCCTATGAAGATTATGCCACAAACGTCTTTGCTGGGCACTGACTGTAAATGTACTGGATTTTGTAACTCCTTGTTGTTTAGTGTTTAAAGTGCATTTACAGATCTAGATTTACATGTGCATTACTTTGGATCTTCGAATTTGGATCATTCTGTGTAAATATGTGTGCGCCTTATTATTATGCATTTTGTTCTCCTGCTATCCCATAATAACAGACAGGTTTGCTAGCTACTAAAAGCTCCACTTGTTTGCATTTGTCAAAGGTAGATGAATGGAGTGGGACTTCGATATTAACTTCTCCTCATTGTATTCTCATTGAATCCTGTGTAGTAGCAGCAAAACCTGCTCAAATTCATAGACTTTTATCACATTTGGTGGATGTTGGGTGACCCACAAAAGTGCTTAAAATACACCAGAAATATTCCAAATAATACTTTATATTAGTGCACTAACAATAATGTTTTCAGTATTCAGACATAGTGTGCATCATATGGTTTGGGATCCTACCAGTTAGCATGCTGACTGCTGGTAAATCAGCACACATTGCTCATTAGTAGTGGAAGGGGAATTTTAGAATGGCTTTATTTCTCATATATACATATACTACATGTGTGCAATACAATGACATTCTTTCTTCACATATCCCAGCTTGTTTGGAAGTTAGGGTCAGAGCACAGTGTCAGCCATTGTATGGCGCCCCTGGAACCGATAGGGTTGAGCAGTGGCTGTGTGGCAAAGCTGGGATTCAAACTTTTAACCTTTTAGTTCATAACCCAAAGCTCTTCCCACTAGACTACCACTGTCTGATAGTGAAGTCTGTTAGTGAATACTTATATTCAAAGCAATTATATATTTATTTTTAATAGCACCATAATTACCATATTTTGTGTACGGAAAACTAGCACATGCCTGTTAGGCTGGTCATCCTTAATAATTTGACTATCAAATGTGATTTGCTTAAAGTTTACTTGAAATAAAACTACGAGGTTCTTTTGTTCTTGGAAGAATTTACAGTGGGAACTAGATTACAAACATAATTCTTTATTAGTGAACAAAAATATGAAGCAAGCACCCCAAATTTTGTACATGGAGAATCAGAGCCTATTGGAAAGTGTCTATGTTAGGCTAAGATGTCTTTAAATGCTTCTGCAAATTATACTCATTCGTCCTCCATATTAGTTGCGATTGCAGAGTACCCACAAAGGCTTTGTGCCAACCTTAACAAGCATGTATTTTTTCCTTGATTGTAAATGATCTCTTTTAAAACCTTAGGAGTAATAAGGAAAACAATGCAGTGGTCAGAAGATGTGCAATTGCTTTATTTAGCTGGCTGTAATAGTTCCTATGGTTTATAATACTCTTTTGCTTGTTGTCATACTAAATCCCATATATGCACTTTGTGTTGTATGGACTCATTGTCAATGTGGATTTATGACCATATACAAATTCCATTGTCTGATCATTTACACTGCAGTTTGCATCTTGTCTTTTTGTCTGTTGTTTGTGTCTTTGTAATTTTGTCTCACCATCATCCACATGTCTTTGACTCAATCACATAGCTGGATTTCGGAGCCTATTTATCCCACTCAGGACTCAGTAAACCACCTCAGTGCAAGACCTGGGGTACAGAGGTATAATAGGCATATAGTGGAGATTCTAATAAAATTACAATCATGTACACTCATCATGTCCATTCGATTCTTGTTCTAGTCACACTATATTATTTAACATTCATCTTTCCCATCTGCTTAGTATTTTCCACTCATCGTTTTGTTTTGCTGTGATCATTTATGTATCATAGGCAGGCAAGAATTCTGGACAAGCCTAGCTGTCAGAGACCTGGCAGGAAAATATCTGACAGTGAGTGGTAAGCAGATATGCTATACCATAAAATTTCATTCTACAGCGAGATCCTATTTTTTATATGTACATAAATGATACAAATGATATGTGAGAGGCTGATTTTCCTTTATTTTATGTATTTGTGTTAGTTGTCTGTCTACTGTGTTTAGTCATTTTGCTTCAACTCCTTCACATATTTCTTACATTGACACTCTGGCACAGGTTCTGTGGTTTTAAACACGAACATCTTTTCATGTGCTACATTTCTACAAGAAAACCTGGTTTACCTTGATGAGTTATCACTGGTTTTGTTTGTTATTTAACCCTCACCTCTTTTGTACATATTTTTAATGTCTTAGTGCTCTTAATGTTTCCTTTTCTTTTAGTGTGTACATGCTTTGCATTTTTGTTTTGTGAGCCTTCCTGCATGTTGCTTTTTCACTATGGTCTACAGAATACATCTGTATGCTTCTATTTTAAAGGCCGTTAGATGCGGGTGTCTCTACATCTCCTAGTAAAGAGTTTTGCCCAACAGGTCCAGTAATAACCCTTTTTTATGTTAATAGATCTTAACATAATCCTAAAAGATACATACACTGATCAGCCATGACATTAAAACCACCTCCTTGTTTCTACACTCACTGTCCATTTTATCAGCTCCACTTACCATATAGAAGCACTTTGTAGTTCTACAATTACTGACTGTAGTCCATCTGTTTCTCTACATACATTTTTAACCTGCTTTCACCCTGTTCTTCAATGGTCAGGACCACCACAGAGTAGGTATTATTTAGGTGGTGGATCATTCTCAGCACTGCAGTGACAATGACATGGTGGTGGTGTGTTAGTGTGTGTTGTGCTGGTATGAGTGGATCAGACACAGCAGCACTGCTGGAGTTTTTAAATACCGTGTCCACTCACTGTCCATTCTATTAGACACTCCTACCTAGTTGGTCCACCTTATAGATGTAAAGTCAGAGACGATCGCTCATCTATTGCTGCTGTTTGAGTTGGTCATATTCTAGACCTTCATCAGTGGTCACAGGATGCTGCCCACGGGGTGCTGTTGGCTGGATATATTTTTGGTTAGTGGACTATTCTCAGTCCAGCAGTGACAGTGAGGTGTTTAAAAACTCCAGCAGCACTGCTGTGTCTTATCCACTCATACCAGCACAACACACACTAACACACCACCACCATGTCAGTGTCACTGCAGTGCTGAGAATGATCCACCACCTAAATAATACCTACTCTGTAGTGGTCCTGTGGGGGTCCTGACCATTGAAGAACAGCGTGATAGGGGGCTAACAAAGCGTGCAGAGAAACAAATGGACTACAGTCAGTAATTGTAGAACTACAAAGTGCTCCTATATGGTAAGTGGAGCTGTTTTATTTTGCCTACTATTTTATGGTTGCTGTTTCTGCACTGAAGCCCACATATTTTTAAAGACCTTGATTTGTTGCTACATATTAATGGACTTATCTTTTCTGGTTCCTGTGTTTTACAGTTTTCTGTGTTTTCTGTCCTTAACACATTTTCTCTCCATTTTAATGTGCTCAATTCCACCCTGGTGTTACAGGTGATAGCAAAAATGCATTGTGAAATAAACAATTTTGTGTGAAACCGTAGTACTGATTGTGTATCATAGAACAACTTGGTCTCAATTTTGGTACAACTTTTAATTATAATACAGCATACTGAAGTTTTACCATTTTGCCAGGTGTCAAAAATACCTCCTTCCTGTCTCTTGTTTCCTTTTCTCTTTTCATCAGGGTGCATCCTCATGCCAGCTCTGCATACTCTTCATCGGCAGGGAGTTCCTCATCCGCACGTAGGGGGCGACAGTTGCCCCAAGTTCCCGCCAAAAGCAGCAGCGTAGAACAAGGTACTGCTCAATGACATTCTGTCTGTCCTGTAATGCCACATCAATTGCTATTCAGGGTATAAAATAAGTTGTAAAAAGTAAATTATATTATATTATAAAACTTTGTGGCCCATATAGACAGGTCCAATTTTAGTCCCCAGATGGGCACAAATTCCCCAAACACATACTCCAAATCTTGTGAAAATCCTTGCCAAAGATAGGAGGGTGCCATTGTCACAAAAGGGCTAGAGCATCTCCATGTTAACTGTTGTTCTCAGGTGTATACATACTTTTGGCCATATAATGTATGTACTTATGGAGAAAAGAAAACCATGACTTCTTAGACTAAAATGTGGATTTTTCTAGACTCATTTTTAATTTTCAATCAGTTCAAGAACAGCATTTCTTAATGCAAGATTACAAATAATTTAGGTAATTTACCATCTACCATACATAATATTGTGAAAAGGTTCAGGAATAACCTTTGTTTGTATTGGGCAAGGCTAGAAATCACTGTTGAATGTGTGTGACCTTTGTGCCATCATTCAGCACTGCATCAGATACCGTCATGCACAGGACTATGGATTATTTTGAAAAACAATTGTCTCTTCACACAGGCCACCGCTGTTATCTGACTGTTATTTGGGAAAGGTGCAAAAGCCAACATTCCAAAACAATTCAAAAGGTGTTTATCTGACTTCCATATGCATAAAGCTACCACTGAGCAAAAATGTCCAACAAACATGCAAAGCTGCAACAATTAGTGTCCTCATTTTCCAAACCATAAAAAATTCATAGAACTGGTGATGAAAGTCTAATTAACACTAATGTTATATGCCTGATTTTTATAACAGCCCTCGCCTCAGAGGAGAAAACACGGCAGATGAAGGTGCACACCTACAGGGCACCAGCTCCATCCAGTGCCAGCCAGGAATCAGACAGGGCACTAAAACACAAACGAGAGGTAATATCTCCTGTCTCTTTTGTTTTATTATTTATTTTTAAATATGTAATGTTTATAAGATTTGTTTACCTTTGTTTTCTCTACCTGTACATATTAAGTTTCATCTTTATTGCCACAGCTTTATAAAGAGCAGCGGCAGAGCTCTGATAACGTATCTCATAAGTCCTCGGACAGCGATGTCAGCGACGTGTCAGCCATCTCTCGCGCCAGCAGTGCCTCACGGATCAGTAGCACCAGCTACATGTCCATCCAATCAGAGCAGCCCAGGGGTCGTTTTAGGTAAGAGACTCACACCTGAGCTGTACAAAGCCTGAGCTGTTGATTTTATTATTCTTTTATATTTAATATTTAATCTTTACAGATATGCCATCAGATGGCCCTCAAACACACTTAGTCCAGTGTACTGCCCAGCATGTTGAAAGTTGAAAAAGCTTTATTGCCATTATATGGTACATATAATGAAATTGCGGTTGCTAATCCCGAGTGCAGACATAACAAAGGAGACAGATGTAGAGCAGACATAGACAATTTGACAGACATACAAAACAAACTATATTATAACATTGATATAAAATGTTATTAAATGTAGTGTTTTAGTTCTCAACTAGTCTGTAAGGCTTTTTTCCTTTTGTTTGCTGCAAGTATACATTTATGTTAAACATTATGACAGCCAAAAGCCAAAAGTAATTAAAGTGTTGTAAATGTGAGAAGGGTCAGCAGAATTAAACAGTTGATGAAAGTGGGATAAGCTGAGCTGGAGTTTCTCTAATAAAGAGAATCAATTATGTAGGTCATGCTTTTTGACCCTGTGGTCTTAAAAACAACCAGTTAGGGCTTATCCTTGCGCATTGGCACTAAAGATTTGAAAGATCAGTCCTTGGTCCCATCATTGTTATGGTAACTCTATTATTTACCTTTAAAACAATTTTAAAACAATAATACATTTTACACATATCAATTCTACATTAGCTCACATTTCAATGCATTTAAATTAAATGAAATACATTTTTGCTAGTTTTTTATTCCCTATCATTTTTGCAATGTGGTATATTTCTTTCTTGTGTCTAGTGTTTTCAGTGGGTTCTGGACCAACAGCAACTCTAATTAGGATAAATAAATGACTAAAATTGAAACTAATAGTAAAATTCCCTCTTTCAACCGGACTGTCACTATAAGATTTAATTAAATGATCTAAACCTGGGTTACTACCCAGCTAAGTTAAATACAGGGTGATTATGTTAACACTAATGGATCTATTCCCCGCGAAATGTGTGTCCAGGCTTTAAATGTTACTGTTGCTTGCTGGTTTTTGTGTGTTGAACATGATGGCGAACAGATTCAGACTGTCCTGTAAATCATTTTACACATATGAAGTATGTTTTGTGAATAAATGGTTTCCGCCATTCAAGTGTTAAAGATAATTTTGACATAAATAAAACAACTGAAACCTTAAAATTGCTTAATTTCAGCATTTGTTCCTGTAATTGCTTTCTCTGTGCATTAGCCGTCATGTTCGCCCGTCCAGCCAGAGCATGCTGAAAAGCACGAGCGTGAGCGGTGAGATCTTCTCTCTGGAACGCACAGACGGCAGTCAGTCAGACACAGCTCTGGGGACACTGGGAACGGGAGGGAAGAAGAGGCGTTCCAGTCTCAGTGCTCGTGTGGTGGCAATTGTCGGTATTCCCTCACGACGTAGCAGGAGCACCTCTCAGCTCAGCCAAACAGGTGGGACTCTAACCCAGCCAATCACGAGCACACTGTTACAGCATCAACACTGATGTTAATCGCTTATTTGCAACAGAGACTCCTGCTGTGCGGTTGATGTACCAAACTTGCAAAGGAATACAGAGGACGTAGCTTGATCCTATGTTCACGTTAGGGCTCTTTGTAAGAACCCCTCACTGGCTCTTGTAGACAAGTGGCTGGCTGCTTTATGCATGTCGGAGAAGGGAAGGTGGTGGTGTAATATTTTGACATCCTATTTAGCAAGGTAGTAGCACTTTTAGATCTGACTTGCTTAGTGGATATTACATAAAAACAATACATGCATACACATAGGGGTAGCGAAAGGGTGAACAGTTTCATGCCATGTGGCAAAATACCAATATTGCACACCATTCAAGTTTACAGTATGGCAGCAGACTTGATGTAAATGTTTTGACCTGTAGGTTTGTGAGAGCTAGAGCCATTAACATTAGCAGGATTGACCTCTGTCAGCTAGAACTTAACCCTTGACTTTAATCAGATGTAATGCAGACAAATGCCTTTGAAGCTAAAGCTGATATTTTATTGGACCATATTTTAACCTCTGTCTATTTATGGTTTAATAAATGGATTTTAGAAAAGATAATGTAAAAAAGATGGCAGGTAGTTCTTGGCATGCGAAGCTGCCAAACCCCTGGACTGAATCTTAAAAGCCTAGGAGATTATAAATCACACAAAGTAGCCGAGATTTTATAAATCTTCTGTTCTCTGAAGCCTCCCTGTGTGTATTCTGCAGAGAAACACGTTAAGAATCTTTTAGAAAATCACTTTAGTTTTTATTCTAGATCTTTATAAGATCACTTATTAGGTTGGGATTGACAGGCAACTTGCTGTATGATCTGGATAGTAAAAATCATGTTACCCTAATATTCTCTATGGGGTCCTGAAGAGTAGTACTGGTATAAACGCGTGATACTTTATGGGTTATGTAAGATACACAGTTCTAGTTTTGGTCTAGTAGTAATGTTTAAGTGCTTTGTAAAGGTAAAGTAGCTAACAGCCATATCTATTAACACATCTGCTTTTAATCTAATCTAAAATCTATCTGATGCATTTTACAATGCATAACCTTGCTTAACCTGGATTTACATACCAAAACAGCCGGCAGTATATATATTAATAACATATGAGAGAAATTTGTTGGGCTGTTCCTAGGAAACTTTTCTAAATGAGTTTCAGGCTGCTATCTAAAGCATTTTTAGAAAGCATCCTGTAGTCTTTACTTCATAGCAGAAGAAATGATTGACGATTTAATATCTTCGCGTCCGCTGCATTTAATTATGTAGGATAAAAAATCTAGGAAAATTGTTCACTTATATTTAAAAGTTTTCTTATAAAAACATAAAATATTTAGAATCATAAAGCCCTCAAAGATCCTAAAGCCCAGATAACCAAACTGAATCTCTGTTATTTTGAGCACATTATGAGAAGAACCAGTTCATTGGAAGTGACACACTTGGAAGAGTAGAAGGTAAAAGAGAAAGAGGACGGCCAGCAACAAGATAGATGAATACAATTAGAGGAATAATAAATGAGCCATTATTACCTCAACAGAAGACAGAATGCTCTGATGTCCCGGAAAAGGACTATCCATGGGGTCACCAGGATTCTGAATCAACTTGGCAGCACTTAATAATAATAGGGACAATCTCAACAAAACATGAGGGTTAGAAATTGGTAATCATGTTTTAAAGTTCTCAAACTTTTGCATATTTAGTTTAGAAATGTAGCTTCACATAAAGCACTATTTTCTTTAGCTCAGTAAATGCCAGGATTTTCTGTCTATTAACCAGTAAAAGGTTTTATCTGTTACCTCCAATAACCCGAACAGCATTCAAAGCCCTTTCTGTAAGCTCTGACTTACCGCCTGATCGGAAACAGCAGCTGACGGCTGGTTGATGTATTGTGAAAGGAGCAAAAGGGCTCTTCTGTGCTGTGTCTGACATACCTTGATCAGATTTAACAAACAGCCGGCACCCAGCGTTCAACTTCAGCGTCTGGCAATTTCCAACCATCTGCAGTTCATCAAAAGTCCATAAATAGTGAAGACGGCACCCTGTGCCATCCAGCAGGACATGGTTATACTCACAGCAGCCAAAGCATCTTGTCTCACACAGCAGTGTTTCCTATTGAATAAGGACGGGCAATGAAAGACAGCAACTTAGCAAGTACTAATAAACAATTTGTTTGTATTACAGGAACTAATACATTTACCAGACAACTTATAACGTATAACATATTTTTACCTCCTTAGTTTAAAAGACCATGATGCCTTTTCAGTAAATGTACGGTTTGAAATTTATTGATACAGTAAAGTTTTCCACAGTTGTAAATGAGCGTGCCTGCACCCTTAAGAGCTGAAAGTTTGGCCAGCAGTGCTCATGTCGGAACATGCTCATGTCATCTGAATGTTTTCTGGAAAAAGTCATATTTCCTACTAGTCATTGATGGTACCTACAGTGTGGAAAATGTTCTATTGGATTTCTTTCTTTCTTCTTTGTAGAAGCAGCAAATAAGAAGACAAAAGGCTCAAGTCAGATCCAGAGGAGTCAGGAGACAGGCATGGCAGTGGAGTACCCACGCAATGCCATGGCTCGCCAGGCTAGTCGAGAGTCCACTGACGGAAGCATGAACAGCTACAGCTCTGAGGGAAAGTCAGTATTACAACACACATGTAACACAAACTCTTTTTTGCTTCTATTTGCTTTCATATTATTCTAGCTGAGTAACTAGTTTATCAACTCAAGTTCTTACTGAAGGTTTGTTTTAGACATTTAGACAAGGTTTGTTTTGATCAAAGATGAACAATGGTACATACATGTCAGTAATCTAAAAATAGAAAGAGTAAAATGCAGTAGTCAGTAAAAATAATTTATTCAGTAGTGTTACTTGTAGTGAAGCTCGTTATTATTCCTAGCAATGTGGTAGCATCCTAACCTTTTAACTAATGTTTGTTTGTTTGTTTATTAGGATTTTAACGTCATGTTTTACACTTTGGTTACATTCATGACAGGAACTGTAGTTACTCATTACACAAGGTTCATCAGTTCACAAGGTTATATCGAACACAGTCATGGACAATTTTGTATCTCCAGTTCACCTCACTTGCATGTCTTTGGACTGTGGGAGGAAACCAGGGCTCCCGGAGGAAACCCACACAGACATGGGGAGAACATGCAAACTCCACACAGAAAAGACCCGGACCGCCCCACCTGGGAATCGAATTTAACTTATGTAACTTAAAACTTATTAAACTGTTTTTTATCCTTTATTAAACTGAAGTATACAGTGGCCCTCCTTGACAAGCCTGAGAGTTGGGTGAGTGGCAAAGGAATTGTAATAGATAACTGGAACTGGATACATTTGGAGAGTAAATGTGAAATGCAAAAAAATACAGAATAAATGTGTACAAAATATGTAAAATAGGTGTACAGAAAAATGTAAAACCTTGTCATGCAAATTTCAACTTGGGTTTCTTATAAAATATGTTTTTATAACAAAAGAAAGTTGATAGGATGCAAGGTGTACAGTGGTGTGAAAAAGTGTTTGCCCCCTTCCTGATTTTCTGTTTTTTTGCATGTTTGTCACACTTAAGTGTTTCGGAACATCAAACCAATTTAAATATTAGTCAAAGACAACACAAGTAAACACAAAGTGCAATTTGTAAATGAAGGTGTTTATTATTAAGGGAGAAAAAAAATCCAAACCTACATGGCCCTGTGTGAAAAAGTGATTGCCCGCTAAACCTAATAACTGGTTGGGCCACCCTTAGCAGCAACAACTGCAACCAAGCGTTTGCGATAACTTGCAATGAGTCTTTTACAGCGTTCTGGAGGAATTTTGGCCCACTCATCTTTGCAGAATTGTTGTAATTCAGTTACATTAGAGGGTTTTCGAGCATGACTGGTCTTTTTAAGGTCATACCACAGCATCTCAATAGGATTCAGGTCAGGACTTTGACTAGGCCACTCCAAAGTCTTCATTTTGTTTTTCTTCAGCCATTCAGAGGTGGACTTGCTGGTGTGTTTTGGATCATTGTCCTGCTGCAGAACCCAAGTTCGTTTCAGCTTGAGGTCATGAACAGATGGTTGGACATTCTCCTTTTGGTAGACAGCAGAATTCATAGTTCCATTTATCACAGCAAGTCTTCCAGGTCCTGACGCAGCAAAACAGCCCCAGACCATCACACTACCACC
Source organism: Trichomycterus rosablanca (assembly GCF_030014385.1). Taxonomy (NCBI): domain Eukaryota; kingdom Metazoa; phylum Chordata; class Actinopteri; order Siluriformes; family Trichomycteridae; genus Trichomycterus; species Trichomycterus rosablanca. Next base: position 7,220,346 of record NC_085992.1, on the reverse strand, counting down.
ACCATATTTTACTCTTGGTATAATGTTCTTTTTCTGAAATGCAGTGTTACTTTTACGCCAGATGTAATGGGACACACACCTTCCAAAGAGTTCAACTTTTGTCTCATCGGTCCACAAAATGTTTTCCCAAACGTCTTGGGGATCATCAAGATGTGTTTTGGAAAAATTGAGACGAGCTTTAATGTTCTTTTTGCTCAGCAGTGGTTTTCTTCTTGGAACTCTGCCATGCAGGCCATTTTTGCCCAGTCTCTTTCTGATGGTGGAGGCATGAACTCTGACCTTAACTGAGGCAAGTGAGGCCTGCAGTTCTTTGGACGTTGTTGTGGGGTCTTTTGTGACCTCTTGGATGAGTCGTCGCTGCGCTCTTGTGGTAATTTTGGGTGGCCGGCCACTCCTGGGAAGCTTCACCACTATTCCATGTCTTCGCCATTTGTGGATAATGGCTCTCACTGTGGTTCGCTGGATTCCCAAAGCTTTGGAAATGGCTTTATAACCCTTTCCAGACTGATAGATCTCAATTACTCAATTCTCAATTGTTCCTGAATTTCTTTGGATCTCGGCATGATGTGTAGCTTTTAAGGATCTTTTGGTGGACTTCACTTTGTCAGGCAGGTCCTATTTAAGTGATGTCTTGATTGAGAACAGGTGTGGCAATAATCAGGCCTGGGTGTGGCTAGAGACAATGTACTCAGGTGTGATAAACCACAGGACAGTATGTTTTAACAAGGGGGGCAATCACTTTTTCACACAGGGCCATGAAGGTTTGGATTTTTTTTCTCCCTTAATAATAAACACCTTCATTTAAAAATTGCATTTTGTGTTTACTTGTGTTGTCTTTGACTAATATTTAAATTGGTTTGATGTTCCGAAACACTTAAGTGTGACAAACATGCAAAAAAACAGGAAATGAGGAAGGGGGCAAACACTTTTTCACACCACTGTATATACAGGTCTACAGTACAATGAAATTCTTTCTTTGCATATCCCAGCTCGTTTGGAAGCTGGGGTCAGAGCGCAGGGTCAGCCATTGTACGGCGCCCATAGAGCATAAAGAGTTAAGGGCCTTGCTCAAGGGCTCAGCAGTGGCTGCATGGCAGAGCTGGGATTCAAACTCTCAACCTTTTAACTGATAGCCCAAAGCTCTACCCACTAGGCTACCACTGTCCCCGTACAGGTTTATTAAATATTTCAGGCAATCAGTCAAAAGACAGAATCTAAAATCATAGTCACAAACAAAGCTATGGCCAGTCTGTCTGCTAACAGGCTTATTCAGACAAGACTATGGAATAAGTCAAAAACAGTACAGGCTGTAGCCAAAGTACAAGAAAGTAGAATCAGAAATCTGCTCAGTACAGACTCTGGTGATGCTCTGATATTTCACACTGGTCTGTGGCCACAAACTGGTTTAAATAGACAAGGATAATGATGAACTCAAAACAGGTAAGGCAAGGCAAGGCAAGGCAAGTTTATTTGTATAGCACCTTTCATACACAGTGGCAATTCAAAGTGCTTTACATAAGGAAAAATTAAAAGCAGTAAAACATTCCTGAGATCTAGAACCTCAGAAAGACTTCTTGCAAACATTTAGTTACAATTAAGAACATGAAATTCAAACAAGAGAAATAAAAATTAAGAACACGAAAAATTAAAAGAAAATATTGCAAAATATACCCTACCCTTAGAGAATATAAAATTAAAACAAGCAACAAACACTCATACACTACTCTATAAAAAATTATTAAGAGCATGAAAAACTAAAAGAAATATGGTAAAACAAATCAGGATGTGAAAACCAAGGCTGAAACTCTGGGGACTGAGGTCTTCATTGATTGGGAAAAAATATCATCCTAAAATTTTAGGGATTATATTATTAGGGATTATATTATTAATCAACATTTGAATGGAAAAAGCAGCAGAGCCAAAGCAAACACCTTTCTACAAATGCAAGAGATCACAAAATCACAAATTGTTCTTTAACAGTTTTAGGTTATTAATATTCTTAGGCTATTAATAAAGGAGTTGTGAGAGAAGCAAATTTCATATAGTGCTGTCCATGAACTCAACTGTTTTAATAAATTATTTAGGGTTTGTTTCAAACCTTCCTACTCCACTACTTCCATAAATAGAGTGTATTCATTAGTGCTTCTCCCACTTAGTGTATAATAAGAAGTCTGGAGCAAAACAACATTTTTCTGCGCTGGATAAATTTACTTTCCTAAAACACAGGTGTCTGATTTATTCCAATTCCAAGAGTATTGTGTTTAAACGTGCGCTTATGTAATCAGACAATCAGACTCCTGAATTAAACATTAAATTGACTTAAGTTTCTTTAAAAAAGCTAATGAGACATACCGTGCCAAAGATAAGCTAATGGAAAACAGAGCTTAAAGTAGGCTGTTTTTGCACTGATTTGCAGTCAATGTGTGCATTGTTTTACTTTATTTGGGGGCCAGATGGTGAGCCTTTCACTCTCTGATCATTTAAATATCCATCATTTGTGAAGATGGGCCTCAGCAGGGTCCTGGACTGAGCGCAAACACAACAGATATTGCCCACAGCTATTGCTGACCGCACCTGCCCTCAACAATCCAGCACGCAGCCCATCCAAGCTAAAAGTAATAGAGGCCTGTGTGATTTAAAGCTAACTGTACATTAATTTGTATTGAATTTAAGTATCTGTTAGGCCTCTTATATGGTAGCATGACACCGGTTGGCAGTGCTCTCAGACATTCCTTTTGGAGTTAGATCATGGAAACTGTACTGGTCTCAAAGGAAATATTGGCTGGTTTTGAGGGGCCGCAGTACAGGACAGGGTTTACATACCATGCTTAATACAGGTCTGCTGTTCCAAGATAGACTGACTGTAGCTCAAAGCCTTTCCTTATGTTCATGTCATATAGTACTTGTGTCATAATTGTGATAAAAACAAACGAATTATATTTTTTTAATTCAGATTATGCTAGTTAGTGGTTTACAGTATGGTAGTGATTAACTGCTGCACTTTAGGCACAAATTTTATTAGGTTTGTTTCATTTCTTTCATTTTATTTGCTTCCCACTACTCTTTGCTTAGCGTTTTTATTGTAAAAGCATAAATACAAAACTTTAATGCATATTATTTGTTAATGTTGAGGGACACATGTTGGATGTACACAGACGTTTGGTCATAAAATGTCATATTCCTAATACAAGGACTGATGTTGGTTCAAATGTGTAACCTAGATAAACATCTATATACACAGAAACTAAAATCACACACACACACACACACACACACACACACTTTATTGCAATGGTTTCATTGAATATTTATAATAGTTTAAATATATTTTTGTTTGTGTGTGTGTTGCAGTCTGATCTTCTCAGGGATGAGGCTGGGGGCTGATAGTCAGTTCAGTGATTTCCTGGATGGCCTTGGTCCTGCCCAGCTAGTGGGAAGGCAGACACTAGCAACGCCCTCTATGGGTAAGTATTTATCTCTTATAATTTACCACAGCCCAATTGAACATATTTGAATAAATTAGTTACAAACTCAATAAAAACTTATTGCAATAAAAAAATATATGCAAAACCTCAAAATATCCACATGTTGTTTGAATGTGTGTACTTCAGGAGATGTTCAGATTGGGTTAATGGACAAGAAAGGGCAGCTGGAGGTGGAGGTGATCAGAGCACGTGGCCTTACTCCCAAACCAGGATCCAAATCGCTGCCAGGTAAACACGTTACTGTACAGTGGGGTCAAAAAGTATTTAGTCAGCCACTGATTGTGCAGGTTCTCCTACGATGAGAGAGGTCTGTAATTTTCATCATAGGTACACTTCAACTATGAGAGACAAAATGAGAAAAAAAAATCCAGGAAATCACATTGTAGGATTTTTAAAGAATTTATTTGTAAATTATGGTGGAAAATAAGTATTTGGTCAATAACAAAAGTTCAACTCAATACTTTGTAACATAACCTTTGTTGGCAATGACAGAGGTGAAACGTTTCCTGTAAGTCTTCACCAGGTTTGCACACACTGTAGCTGGTATTTTGGCCCATTCCTCCATGCAGATCTCCTCTAGAGCAGTGATGTTTTGGGGCTGTCGCTGGGCAACACAGACTCCACAAATTTTCTATGGGGTTGAGGTCTGGAGACTGGCTAGGCCACTCCAGGACCTTGAAATGCTTTTACGGAGCCACTCCTTCGTTGCCCGAGCGGTGTGTTTGGGATCATTGTCATGCTGGAAGACCCAGCCACGTTCCATCTTCAATGCTCTCACTGATGGAAGGAGGTTTTGGCTTAAAATCTCACGATACATGGCCCCGTTCATTCTTCCCTTAACACGGATCAGTCGTCCTGTCCCCTTCGCAGAAAAACAGCCCCAAAGCATGATGTTTCCACCCCCATGCTTCACAGTAGGTATGGTGTTCTTGGGTTCTTCTTCTTCCTCCAAACACGACGAGTTGAGTTTTTACCAAAAATTTTCATTTTGGTTTCATCTGACCACATGATATTCTCCCAATCCTCTTCTGGATCATCCATATGCTCTCTGGCAAACTTCAGACGGGCCTGGACACGTACTGGCTTAAGCAGGGGGACACGCCTGGCACTACAGGATTTGAGTACCTCTCTGCATACTGTGTTACTGATGGTAGCCTTTGTACTTTGGTCCCAGCTCTCTGCGGGTCATTCATCAGGTCCCTCTGTGTAGTTCTGGGATTTTTGCTCACCGTTCTCATGATCATTTTGACCCCACGGGATGAGATCTTGACCCCAAGGGAGATTATCAATGGTCTTGTATGTCTTCCATTTTCTTACAATTGTTCCCACAGTTGATTTATTCACACCAACCTGCTTGCCTATTATAGATTCACTCTTCCCAGCCTGGTGCAGGTCTACAATTTTCTTCTTGGTGTCCTTCGACAGCTCTTTGGTCTTGGCCATGGTTGAGTTTGGAGTCTGACTGTTTGAGGCTGTGGACAGGTGTCTTTTATACAGATAACGAGGTCAAACAGGTGCCATTAATACAGGTAACGAGTGGAGGACAGAAGAGCTTCTTAAAGAAGAAGTTACAGGTCTGTGAGAGCCAGAAATCTTGCTTGTTTGTTATTGACCAAATACTTATTTTCCACCATAATTTACAAATAAATTCTTTAAAAATCCTACAATGTGATTTCCTGGATTTTTTTTCTCATTTTGTCTCTCATAGTTGAAGTGTACCTATGATGAAAATTACAGACCTCTCTCATCTTTCTAAGTAGGAGAACTTGCACAATCAGTGGCTGACTAAATACTTTCTGATCCCACTGTACCTATTTGACTTTTTTTAGTATGTGAAAGAAATAGCAAGTCAGCCAACAATTACCATTGCAACCAACCTCGTTAATTTTATCAGTCACCACTGAAAGCTTTACCTTTTTAACTCTCTAACTTCTCCATGTGTTTGCTGTCCTCAGCTCCATATGTCAAGGTCTATTTGCTGGAAAATGGAGCATGCAAAGCCAAAAAGAAAACCAAGATTGCACGAAAAACTCTTGATCCACTGTATCAGCAATCGCTGCTGTTTGAGGAGAGTCCGCAGGGTAAAGTTCTACAGGTAAGCATTCAGTAGATGGTTGTGTTTCAAAACACATTTCATAGAGACTCTTGTACCCTAGTAGTTTGCCAGGTAAGAATTATGAGGTAGATGGACACATGACAGCATAGCACACTCTGTGTATCATGTAAACAATATACTTTGGGCTGATGCTTTCGGGCTGGTGTGTTACAGTGCCGTTGGTGTGCACTAATTGGACATACACCAATCAGCCATAACATTAAAACCACCTCCTTGTTTCTACACTCACTGTCCATTTTATCAGCTCCATTACCATATAGAAGCACTTTGTAGTTCTACAATTACTGACTGTAGTCCATCTGTTTCTCTACATACTTTTTTAAGCCTGCTTTCACCCTGTTCTTCAATGGTCAGGACCCCCACAGGACCACCACAGAGTAGGTATTATTTGGGTGGTGGATCATTCTCAGCACTGCAGTGACACTGATATGGTGGTGGTGTGTTAGTGTGTGTTGTGCTGGTATGAGTGGATAAGACACAGCAATGCTGATGGAGTTTAAACACCTCAATGTCACTTCTGGAATGAGAATAGTCCACCAACCAAAAATATCCAGCCAACAGCACCCCGTGGGCAGCATCCTGTGACCACTGATGAAGCTCTAGAATATAACCAACTCAAACAGCAGCAATAGATATGCGACCGTCTCTGACTTTACATCTACAAGGTGGACCAACTAGGTAGGAGTGTCTAATAGAGTGGACAGTGAGTGGACACGGTATTTAAAAAAACACACCACAACCATGTCATCGTCACTGCAGTGCTGAGAATGATCCATAACCTAAATAATATCTGCTCTGTGGTGGTCCTGTGGGGGTCCTGACCATTGAAGAACAGCATGAAAGCAGCAGGAAAACAGTATGTAGAGAAATAGATGGACTACAGTCAGTAATTGTAGAACTACAAAGTGCTATGGTAAGTGGAGCTAATAAAATGGACAATGAGTGTAGAAACAAGAAGGTGGTCATATTGTTATGCCTCATCGGTGTATTATTTAGTCTGTTTTTTTCTACAGCATCTTATAAAAGTACATTACTAAAGGACTTTAAACCTTGTTAAAGATAAAGTATGGCCCCGGTGGACTATATAATCTAAACATGGCAGCAATCTATTCAGGCTACCCACACTTTGTAAACTTAAGTAGTTTATTTAAAGCCTGCCAAGCCATAAGTTCTAATTTCATTAGCATAATCACTTTACAGTAAATGTTTCTTTAAAACAAAAGCAAAAGCCAATACACAAACTAAAAAGAAAAACAGAAGAAATGTTAAGGATGTAAGTAATTCATGAATAAATATGCTCAATTTCATTGAAATTCATTTATTTGTGAAATGAAAAGCACAATCTAAGTATGTGGTCATTTGTGAGACAATACTATACTATACTATACTATACTAATACTATACAAATAATACTAGGTCTGTTGTACACAGGATTTGTTCTGTTACTGGCTGTGTAACTGGTCAAATTTTGTAAAACTCAAATCCTTCGAAAGACTACTGAAAAATGTATACTTGGAAGCAATTGTGTAAATTAGGTGACCTTTGTATGAATTCTCCATGTTTTGAGTGAGAAATATGCTATAAAAAAGTGTTGTGTCTTTGGAGGTTGTTGTTTTGTCTAACGGTGGAAGTATAACATTTTGTGAGTTGTGTCTGTCCAACAGATAATAGTGTGGGGCGACTATGGGCGCATGGACCACAAATGCTTCATGGGAGTTGCACAGATCCTTCTGGAGGAGTTGGACCTTTCTAGCACAGTGATTGGCTGGTATAAACTGTTTCCTCCATCCTCTTTGGTGGACCCAACGTTAGCTCCTCTCACTCGACGTGCTTCCCAGTCATCACTCGATTCAGGGCCACCAGGCGTCAGGTCTTAGTGAACAGGAAAGTAAACGTGGGACTAAACGCGACTCAAAGGGGTGAATACCTGTGGCAAAAACCAGCACCAGAGAGGCAGCCAGGTGGATGGGCGGAATCCTGATCAAAGCTTTGCTGGAGCCTGACAATCACTTCTCCTCTCTTTTATTTCTGATCTTTGGATTGCTGCGATTTCCTTTGATCCACTCTGCTCCTTTCTGCATGTGTTGTTTGTTTTAGCCATGTTGCAAAGATGACGAAAGAGCATAAACAAAAAAGGTAATGACGAGCAGCTGAAAGCAATGTGCCGTGGCTCACAGAGATACCAACTGTGGTGCTGGTAGCTTCAGTGATTCTAGCCTGTCAGTTACATTTAGGAGTTGTTTTTAACCGGAGTGTGTTAGTAGTGGTGTGATGGTGGTTCTGTGAGAGTGCAGACAGTGCTGCCACTCCTCAGTACTGAAGGCCACTGTGCTGCCAAGGCATCAGGTCAGAGTTAAAGGGCACAGAGGCATTAGGTCAGGGTTAAAGGGTAAGGTTTATTCTTCATGAAGCCTTCCCTCTTCTTCACAGAGTCGATGGTCGCTCCTTGTGCCAGTGTGGCACTAACTCAAATCAGGCATGAGAGAGGGGAGACCAACCTGAATATTTGTCTGTTTACAGCAGTTACCATTGACTGCTTTGCCTTTTTTTTTTACTTTCATGCAGATTTGATACACTGGCACATCTTGTTGAATGTGAAGACATGGCTTATGTTTTCTGACAGTTGTATCAAGGAAGATGCAAAGACATTTATTGTTAGAACACTGGGAGTAAAGTTCATTTCAGCCTGGCCAGGAGATTACAAAAATAGTTAATTCAGACATAAATACTTATTTATGATACTTACTGTATTTAACCTCCCAGGTTGTTGGCAATCTAATTTGCAGTTCAATCCTGTTAGTCAACAGAGAGCTGTTCTTTATGGGCAAGTCCAGTGCACACGGGCAATACACAACCACTATTTTATTGTAGTTCATCTTATTTATGGGAATTGCGCCAACTAAACTTCCATCCAATTAGAGATGATGTTACGTTAAAGCAAGCACAAATGCTTGATTTTTTTTAAGTACAGTTTTAAAGAACATTAATATGAAATAATATGACATGTTCATCTTCCTATTTTTGCATATTTTAGTTTGTGCTAGTTTAAGTTTTTAATAAATCAAGTCCTCCCGAGCATCTGAACGAACGTGACAGTGAGAGGTGGCTCAGAGATGGTGGTTCTGAGACAGTGACCTCCTAAAACTCGCCACCTTCTCTTCCTAAACTGGGCATCAGCATGACTCTGGAACCGTTCCAAGCTGCATGCACATTTTGTAAAACGAGACAGATGAGAAAAAAGAGACTAAAATAAATGTGTGTTAGATCCACATACTGTAGGCCAGCTTGTATGTTGCATGTACTTGTACAGTTTGCTCGTACTTGATATTACTAGATTAACCAATAAAATGAAGCCATTCATTCCACGTGTGGGCATTTGGCCAAGTTTAGCCATGCGCACAGGCCTCATTTTGGGCCAGAATGTCTAGTTTTTGACTTTTTTTTACCCGATGGATAAATAAGTTCCGTACTGTAGTACTGAGCAAACGCAAGACCCCCATTTTTACTAAAGATGTTGATGTTCTATGTAGTCTACTACTGTGGGGCTAGAACTGAGCTAGATAACATGTATACAACCAGAGCTATCTATATATAAAAATGATTATATGGAAAATTAAAACAGCATAGATTATATATATATATATATATTTAAAAAAAGAGTGTATTTAAGTAAACGTCGCCAAGAGAAACATGCACATACTGTAAAAAATGAGTAAGATTTACTTATATTTACAAAGTGGCCCTAATTAAATGGATGAGTGCTATGTCTCCTGGCTTCATTGAGTAGAACAAAGGCTGAGAAGGGACACCTCCAGAGTTCCCGATTCTTTTAGATATTTATAGCTAGAAAATGCTCACTATAATTGGGACCTCTGCTTATCTGTTACTACATTAGAACAAAGTCCATGAGATGATGTTTTGATAACGAGTTTACTTTTCACATACTTTACAGCGGACTTCTTTCCTTTCCTTTGTCAGTATTATTCCAGGATACTGATTGTTTACAGTTCACGTGTCCCACTGAAACAGAAGAGAAAGTATTCACTGCAACATTTCTTGTTTGTACAACAGATGTGACTCAAATGATGTGTATGTTTTATATTCAAGAGTTCATTTTTATCATTTACAAATAAAAGACTGTGTGGAAGAAGAAAGGAGGCTCAGAATAATTTGTGTGCATGTTTATACTTAATATCATAATTCTTTCATTCTAATTTTTCTTTAAACTGTTCCCAAGAGTGGAGTTTCTATGTGAGTCACTGTCAAGATAGCATTGTCGCTAATGCCTTTATTTTATAATAACTGAATAATCCACAGTCCAAAAATGTCAGGTGGCAGAATGAGTTGATAACATATATTGTATATTTGTGAATATTCTTTATTTTTAAGTATCGATTAGCAATAAACAATTAAAACAAAGTAGTCGAATGATATGATGTTGGGTGGTGTAGCTGGTTTAATGAATATTGCACAGTAATACAGCAACTGGTCCTGATGACCTGGTCTGATCCTCACTTTAAGTCTCCGTCTGTTAAAACGTTTACATGTTTTTTTTTAGCTTTTAGGTAGTCTGAGTTTGTGTCAGCTTCAAGAATCATGCAGAATTTAAATTGGCAAATTACTCCTAGATAATGTATAAGTGAGTGTGAATGTGTGAATGTGTGAAAGTGAATATGTAGGTGCCCGGTGGCAGATTAGCTCCAAGTCCAGGTTCTATTTATGCCTTGTAGTTAGAGTTTTCAGATCCTAGACCACACTCCCTGAAGTTCAGTGAAAGAAAAAGACATAAATGATCACATTCGGCAATGTAATGCTAAATGTGTCAAATAATTACATCATTTTGTGCAGCCAGCTTTTATTTTGGTATGTTTTTAAGGTTGGAGTCAGCAGTGTATGAATAATTCCTTTTGTCTGCTCTCATTAGGGGCTGCCACAGCGGATCATTAGACTGCATATTAGATTAGAGGCATAGTTTTTACGCCGGATGCCCTTACTGACGCAACCTTCTATTTATCCCAGCTTGGGACCGGCACTAAGGGTGCACTGATATGTGTTCCAACAGTGGCTAGGCTTATCTAACACCAAGTGTCTTTTGTATTTGTGAGCCACACACAACACTAACACTAAATTCTAGTAGCTCCAGTTGGCCTGAGAGCATGTCTTTAGACTTGTAGAAGAAAACCAGAGAACATGGAAAGGACCCTTGCTGTCCGGCCGGGGAAATGAACCCAGGCCCTTCTTGATGTGAAGACTACCAACTGCACCACCATTTTTACTGTTATTGAATTATGAATACATCGGGTTAAATATACACTTACCGAGCACTTTGATTATGTGCATCTACATGGTACAACATTGATAACTTCATAAGATACATCTAGTATCTTAGGCAGTGTATGTGCTGCACAGATCCTGGACACCTTGGTTTGATCTTTCACCTTCCAATAACCTGCTCTAAATTACCCCTAGGTTCCCTAGATGTGAATGGGTGAGTGATTTCCTGTCCAGGGTGTATTTCTGCCTTGCACCAGGTGTAAATGATTATATACTTGTATATAATTTGTACATAAATGTACAGCTGTTATGAATGAATGAGTGAATGTGTGTGGTCTCACGATGAATTGCCAGCCTGACCACTGCGACCCACTCTATGATTAAGCTATTAATACATATAAATAAATGCTTGAATTCACGTAGTTTATTAGTTTACTAACAATCCTAAGCCTCCACCATGTGGACACAGTGAGTAGTACACCTTGTTAATTGTGTTAATTCATTCAATCAATATTTATTCATTAATTCATTTATCCTGGTCACTGGGTCTGATTCACTGAATAAAAGGCAAATCTCCAATTAACCTGACTGCATGTCTTTTGGACTTTTTGGAGGAAACCGGAGGACCCGGAAGAAACCCACTCAGAAACAGGGAGAAAATGCAAACTCCTCACAAGAAAGGATTTTGGCCACCCAGCCGGGAAATCAAACCCAGGCCCTTCTTGCTGCGAGGGCGACAGCACTACCCACTGCGCCATCATGCCACCCCACTCATTAACACTCAGAGACGATTCAAAGCAGCCAATCCACTGTTCGCATGTGTTTGGGAGGTGAGAAGAAAAATGGAGCAGCTGAAGGAAAGCCACACAAACACATAGAGAACAGAATTCTCCACAGAGAACATGAGAAGACGAGGATTAGAGTTGATTATTGTATTTTAATATAGCACTTGTAACATATTTTTGCGCTGTTGGCAGTTAAATTGTTTTCATTAAAGATTCCGACTCTTTTTAGCCTCTTCAAATATTTTTCAATAAGTTCCCACACATCAGTTCTAGTTATTTCCCAGTGTGCTAGTATGTGAAACTGCTGAGTGCACAGCATCAGATTAGATCATTCAGCTCCTGTACTTGCTTTCTCATCCCCAGAGCTTGTATTAGTTTTGAGAAATACTTATGAATGTTTTTAACTGCACGGTTAAAAGCTGCACACTTGATTTTAGGAGGGTCTTGTTTTAATGAGATTCTGTCTCAGTTGAGTGGTCAATATGGACAAAAAGATTTTTCCAAATAAATAAACATAGTGGATGTAGAACCAACACGATGGATTAACAGACTATGTGGGTCATGCATAGGACCAAAGTTCTGGGGACCTGGGTTTGAACTTCATCTTGGGTCACGATCTGTGAGGTGCCTCTTCTTTCCAGTTTGCTCCCACCTTTCAAAAACATACCAGTAGGTATATTGACTGTTCTACAATACCTTTAAGTATAAGTAAAAATAAATGTTTTATGCCCTGTAATGGACTGCATCTAGTGTGTCCAGGTTGGGCTTTAAAGACCCACCGCTTACTGAAGACGAATACATTAGGTACTTACTATACAGCAATAAGTTTGTTTGTTTGTTTAAGTTCTGCCCATGTATTTTTTCCAAATTCTATACTTTTCTCTTGAACCCCAAAAGTAGGTCAATAGGTAGATCAGCTATTATAAATTATCTGCATATTTGTAAGTAAGTGAATGTGTGAGAGTGATTCTCTAAAATAGGCTACAGTCTTGCAAGCTGTGTTTTCATGTAAGCTCAGGATCCACTGTAAATCTGATCAGAATGAAGCAGTTAACATAGATGATTATTTTAAGGTAACATCAGTTGAAATGAACCCAGCTGTAATGCCGTTACAGTGGTTGGCAGCCGTATACGCATCTGTCTGCTTTCAGTCTGAGGGGAAATGAAAGTAGGGCTGCAAAAAGATTTCTAGCATTTTAAAACAGGTGGTGATTCAGGTTATAGTCATACAAATATGATATCTGAAAGAAATCACACAAATTTTTCATAGGTGCATTCCTCAGATGAATTCATTGCTAATATTTTAAGAACCATTACTCATATCTCACTGCCTTGATCCCGATGGGCATGAAATTCTTGCAGTGTTTTTATGACTGGGTTTGTTGAACTCATCTTGGCCCTCACCATCCCTCAGCACCATGCCATACGCACACCGTGCAGGAATGTGTTTCAGGTCGATGGATTCTAAAAATACAACCTGAGAATACTACATTTCAGGCCAAATTAAACTTGTTTCTTTGACTTACAGGCTTTGCAGACAATCCTGAGTGCTGCTTTGCTTAACATGAGGGCTGGACAATGGGATGTATTATACGGCCTGATGATAAAATGATCACATACCAGTCAATATTTTACTATGCTGTTTATACTGTGGTAAAACAAAATAGATGATTGAAGCCATGCTGTCAACTGTTACTAAACAATTGACCTTTTTTTCAATTGAAATCTATTAATGAGCAATGATGTATGCCATGAACATCCATTTCTTCCACTTTTCTACAGTCATGTCATGTCGCTACGCTGTCATCGCTTTGATGGCTGGCTGCACAGATGAGTCAGCTTTCATCAATACCCTTATATCACTTATAGCAGACTAGCCCCTGATAATGTAATCCTTGTCATTATGTCGTCAATCTAGCTTATTCTTGATCTTTCTCGTCTCCTGAGTCTTTCCACAAGTCAATTTTCCAATACAAGCAATGTTTCAATTCATCTTCAGGTGGTTCAGTGGGGTTGGGTCAGGGCTCTGGTAAGGCCAGTGGGGTTCCTCCATACCTTATAACTACATTTAGCTTTGTGCAGGAGAAAGGAAAGCACTTTTTCCAAAATGCTGCCACAAAATTGGATGTATATATTTATTTAATATAATTTAATATCATTGTTTTTGCAATATAGCTAATAGCAATAGGCATAGCTAGAAAGTTTGCCACCTGTCACGTGAACAACACATCTACATATTAAAATACCTGTTAGAACAGACAACTCTCTTTTGGAAAAGGTTGGGGTCGTAAATTCCTCTACACCAATTCAAATCATTTCTTCATGGACCTTACTTGTGTATGTGTGTTGCATTGTCATGTTAAAGCTCATAAGTACTTCAAAATCTACCTCTACCTCTACGAACATGAAAGAACACATCTTAATGACAATTTATGATGTAGAATTAACATCTTCCTGTAACTAAACTAAGACCTCATTCCGAACTATCATAAAGCCCAGAGTGAAGCATTATCCTGGTGCCAAAGTACAAAAGTGGTATGCTTTACACTTTGGGTAATGCATGGAATTTTGTATTGTGTTTTTTGTGTCCGTTTGATGTCTCGTTAAACAATTCCTGTGAAAAAAGAAACATAAAGAGCTGTGGAGAACATGTGAAGGATGTGGGTGTGAGGATTCATAAAGGAGGAAAGGTATGATGGATAAGTAAACAGGCAATCAGTTAGGAGGAGTTTCAACCATACTGTTTTCTCGTAAACTTTAGTTATTTCATAACTCCATTTAGTGTCAATCTGTGTGTGTAGGAAAGTGCTATAAAAAGACTGCTTACTTAAAACTGAGGAAGGTTCATGTTTTACACAACATACACTTAAACCTTCTGCGGTGTGTGAGCTTATGAGCTTGTGTTTCCTACTGCTTTGAGGCTGTTTTGTTACTCCTAGACATTTTCAAATCACAATAGCAGCAACTGACCCAGGCAATTCTAGTAAGGCTATTAAAAAGCCACACTAACCGTCAGCTTAATTGCATAACTCATTTTACTATTGTTTGTCTTCGGCATAGTTTTCTAACTCCATTTTTCAGGGGGCCATAAACTAGCATGTTTTGGTCATTTGTATGTTCAAACAAGCCTGTTGATAAGCAGATTAGTTGGATCAGATGTCATTTACCTCCAGGCCTTCTGTAGCGTGTTGTTCATAGGCTAAAACCAACATGAAACCATGGCCTTTTTAGTCCTGTAATGATAAGTTTGTGCCACTAGAGTGTGTGTGTTGTCGTCGACTGTAAGACACACACTCCTTGTATACGTAGAAAATGCACCGACACTCTTCTGTGAGAAAGCTTTCAGTCTTAGTGAAACTCAGAGGCAAGCTAGCAGAGTCTTGGTGTGCATTAAACAGCAATAAACAACCGTTTATTGCTCAGTTTGGTGTTTTCCAATTCCATCTCTACCTGCAATCTGAAATGCAATACATATTTGCATACTGATGTGTTTTCTATAACTTTCCCCTCCACCTTATTTACAGTTTCATTTATGGAAGCCTGGAGCAAAACACTGGAGGAGTTTCATAAGTAATAGAAGAAAAAAGATGACATTCTCACTCTTGACACCACTGATTAAACACGTTTAGAAGTAATACAAAAGCAGGATATGTGATTATCTGAAAAGTGTGCATAATAACTTCAAGAGAAAGTTTAAAGCAATCATAAATCACTTGCACAGTCATGTCTTCTTTTAAAAAACATAACTCTCTAATAATATAACCAATAGATAATGAGTGTGTGCATGCTGTTTTAAAACTCAAATCCAACATCACCCAATCACATAAGTACAAACTTTAAAAACACAAATAAAACTTTTACCTTTTTAAGACTATGTAATTTCATACAATAATACTTTAATGTGTGTAGTTTAAACGGTATTTAAAAATCCCAACAACACTGTTGCACTTGATACACTCATACCAGAATAACATCCACTACCATGTCATTACCAAATTAGTGTCACTGCAGTGCTGAGAACTCTCTACTGCTCAAACATCAACTGTTCGTAGAATTCCTAATGGAGTCTTTTTTTATTCATAAATGGGGTACAGGAGGGTGACAGGGCATGCATCCCTACCTTCCTAAAATGACAACTAGTGTTGGACAAAATGTGCCGAATGGTCCAAAATGTTACTTTACCACTGGACCAGCAAAGCAGTACTTAAATCATATCAGCTACTCAGGCACCTTCATCTAAAATGTGCAATCAGCAACTTCTAAGAAAGTTCAGTATAACAGTGATAAGAACATAGCATTTAACATGATTTATCCTGTCATAAATTGCTGTCTTGGGGAAATACAATGCACCTTAGCAAAGAATGAAATACTTAAAAATCTCTGCTCTGCTTTGCCAGTAGCTCTTAGTTCACCTCTCAGTTCAACTCTCAGTTCCCAAATACAGTTCAGTTATCATGAATTTATGAGTGAAGACCACACCTCCAGCAATAGTGGATGAGGAGTAATTATAAGACAATAAGTGAAACAGGGAGGGGATTCTGGGCATGTTGGGCTAAAGTTCTGGGTGGCTCCCTTTTTGTGCTTTTGCCCCTCTTTTTTGTTAAGTAAAACAAAAATGTAAAGAGCTGCGAAGGAAATGGAGAGGAGGTGGATGTGAGGATCGATTAAGGAGGAAAGTATGGGATGATGGGTAAAATATACAGGCAGTCAATTGGGAGCTGGGAGGAGTTTCATTTGAGTCCTTTCTCTCAAACCTAAGTGATTCCATAACCTTCATTTAAAACACTTTATAAAATAAATATTTAGTATTGTTACTCTATTGTAACATCCTTTTACTGATATTACTCTTACTTTGTGTAGCCTTGTGCAGTCTTTTCTACCATCAGTCTGATGCCTACACCCTGATATAATTAAATAATATGTAATTAAAAATTTGAATGTATTAACAGTAGGTATCTGTGATGTATATCCTATTTCATATTAAATAATTACAATAAATATCAGTGTAAAACTTCAGTAAAGAATAGTTGTGTTTCTTCTATAACTAAACGCAAAATAGGGCGACATTAGATGTTTTGGTACTTATGTGCAAAAAATAAAACATTAAATATCTTTCTGCTGTTTTAAATTAAACACAAGTAAAAATGATTTCAAGACAATTTTCCCACTGTCCAAACTTTTGTGGAAAATCATATTAAATTGCATTCTAATTCTCCAATGCAACAATTCAACATTTTGAAGGTTTAAAATAATGTCAGCTGTTTTATTTAGAATTTTCTAATAACTATAGGCTTCAAAATCACTGCAGGGTTTTCATTCTATAAGGAAAGCGGTTAATATGGGTGATGCACAGCAATATTGTTCCTGAGTTCAATACACATCTGGCCTCTGTCTGTGAGAAAGTTTGCATGTTCTCTGTCGTTTGTGTGGGATTTCTTCCAGGTAGTCTGATTTCCTTTCACACATCGACATATCATGCAAGGGGTGGAACTGTTACTCTTAATCACCCCTGGGTGTGTTAATAAAATAGTAAGTATGGTTTGCTCTTGTGTTTACATTTACTTTTACATTTTCAGCATTTAGCAGACGCTTTTATCCACAGCGACTTTGTCTGAGCAATTTAGAGTTAAGGGCCTTGGTCTTAACTCTAGATGAACCAGCTCTGAACCAGCGACCTTTTGATGACTAGTTCAGTACCTTAACCACTAGGCTACAACTGCTCCTAGTGTTTAGCTGGTATCAGACCCACCGCGACCCTGACTAGGATACGCTGGTTATTGAAAATTAATAATTAAATGAATGAATAAATAAATGAAATCGAGTGCAGGCTGCACATGTGTGCATTTATACTGTACTGGGAGGATCACGTGATTGGTGTGACAGCATCTCTCTCTCTCTCTCTCTCTCTCTCTCTCCGCGTGAGTAGCGCTGCCGCCGCGTGCAGGAATTGCCTTGAGAGCGCGCGGACTCGGTGTCGTTCTTCAGTAACGTCGGTGACAGGACGTCGGTTGTAAAACGTTAGCTGCTTTTCAGTTTTTCATTTAACCTGACTAAAACACACGTAAACTTACATGTTTTATATCGGACGCGTCTTGTTTTATCGTCTTATTCGAAAAAGTAGCCTAGAATAATTGAGCGAGAAACTGCTGCTTCTACAAGTGAGTAAATTAGCAAGCAAGTGGTTTGAGCTAGCTAACCTGTCTGTGCTGTTTGTTTTAGAGC
This sequence comes from Trichomycterus rosablanca, assembly GCF_030014385.1. Taxonomy (NCBI): domain Eukaryota; kingdom Metazoa; phylum Chordata; class Actinopteri; order Siluriformes; family Trichomycteridae; genus Trichomycterus; species Trichomycterus rosablanca. The sequence goes on along the minus strand of NC_085992.1, from coordinate 7,202,464 downwards.
CTTAGTAACCACACAAAGTTAGCTCATAAGCTAGTCTAATATAACGACTGCTTTTGCGTAGGTTAAAACTTAATACGACACTTTGAGTAATATATTTTTTAATTCAGGTTTAATACGATATTAATTCGTCAGCTTTCAGTCTAGATAAAACTCCATGTACAACTCTGTCTGTTTACAGTGACTTTAAATGGACATTCAGAGCTACAGAGCTCTCTCTGGGGGGGGGGGGGGGGGGGGGGGGGGTTTAGTGCTACAGTTCAAACGCGTGTAATAACAGCTTGTTCATCTTTGGTTAGAGGAACATAATTGTAAAAAGAAGCAAAATTAAACCTTAAAGGCGACCCTGACCAGAGCAACGCAATTAACCTGTGGTCACTGTTCAGTATCTAGTGGTGGCCGGGCAACTTTAGTTCATAGTTCATATTTCATCCACATTCTTATCTTAATGTTCCTCCTTTACTACTGTTTAGACATAAAACAGACAATAAAATGATATAAAAGTTAGAGATAAATAAATGCAAACTGGATTTGGGAGCACTTTACGGAATACAGTGGTACCTTGTAACTCAACATCCCCTAAACCCAAAATCCTCGAAACTCAACGCCCTTCATCGAGAAATTTGTACCCTTAAGCTCAACGTGTTCAGTTTGTTTTAAAAAAATGTATTTATTTAATTTCAGATTAACAATGAACGGTCGCTTTGTTCAGCTCTCGGCTTGAGCGGTGAGGTAAAACGTCATCAAAGTGTGTATATGAGACGAATCATATTCACACTTTAAATAAATGCAAACTGGATTTGGGAGCACTTTACGGAATACAGTGGTACCTTGTAACTCAACGTCTCCCAAACTCAAAATCTTTGAAACTCGACACCCTTCATCGAGAAATGTGTACCCTTAAACTCAACGTTTCCCTTAAACTCAACGTGTTCAGTTTGTTTAAAAAAAAATGTATTTATTTAATTTAAAATTAATAATGAACAGTCGCTTTGTTCCGCGCTCGGCTTGAGCGGTGAGGTAAGACGTCATCAAAGTGCGAATATGAGTCGAATCTGCATTTGTGTGGAATAACCGTCTGATTCACTCTGCACTGTTTCACTTTCAAACTTGTGTTACAGCTCGGGGTTCTGAGAAATTGTAAGAATCAGCTTTTTATTTGAGTGTTTTTATATTATATTTGTGTTATTTTCAGTGTGTAGGTGTCAAAAACAACCCCATTATTTTACATAAGCCTAAAATATGTGCATGTCCACAGAACCATGGAACGCATTAACAGGTTTCCCGTACATCCTTACGGGAAAAAATACCTTAAAACTTAACGCCTTTTAAACTCAATGCCAGTCCCAGAACCAGTTGAGGTCGAGTTCCCAGGTACCACTGTACTTTACGTTTTATAGCACTCTATGGGAAAATGTCAAGATACAGACCCTATTCACGAACTTCTACCAGTCTTTGTGATGGTTGTATTAAAAGCGTACACCACATTGCGCTTAGCGTAAATAAAATATAATTGGACCCTAAATAGACTGAAAAGCATGACGAAAGTTATTCTAGGTACTCTGATAAACATAATGTCCAGGAACATTAGGTGTACAATAACCTGCATGATTTCGAATAAGCCTGTATACTGGTATAATCCAGTATACAAGTACTTTAGTATTTACATTTTCGTCAAAGTCTAGCATTAGTTGAAGTCTCCCTACCTCTTTTATATTACGGTTTGTGACCGAATCCCCCACTGTTGAAGGCTGGCCCGGGAGCAGTGAGTGTGCGCACAATAAAGCCGCAAAAAGGCGTAACAGCTTTCTTACCCTTGCGCTCAGTGTCGGGTGTTGATATACAACAGAGTATCTTTGACACTCTCGGACAGAGGGAGGGGAAGAAGAAGCTTACGTTTATGTCGGACGATGCCCTCCCCTCGCCAAATTTCTACCCCTGACATGGTGACACTTCTTCAGAAGCGCAATTTCCCAGTGTCCACTTTGTCTCAACCGGCTGTAGTAAAACCGCTTGGATGCGCTTTAGCAGGTGTATTTGGTGATCTTCATTAAGAACACCGCAGTTGGTTGTAATCTGAACACTTGGTCTTTGTGAGCATCACTCTTGTCGTTTCCGATCCCTCCGGTGCAGTTTACTGTATATGCGCGCTTTGCCGGTGCGTTGCGCGCGTGTCCGGCCAGCACCGGCGATGCAATGCCGCGCGATCACGGCGCCGATGAGAGCACTTCTGGCCTCTGGATGAAAACGTCTCCGGGTCGCCGGACCGAGAACTACGGTCTGAAGGATGTGGAGAGCTGCCGCAAGGCGATAAGCAACGTGGAGGGAGGGAGCAGAGTGCGCGGGGCTCGGCTCAGTCTGCTCGGTAAACCGCTGGCGTACGGAGCGCAGAGTGGCCGCAGGAACGCGCGCTACCGCAAACTGCAAAACTACCTGTACAACGTGCTGGAAAGACCCCGAGCATGGGCCTTCATCTACCACGCTTTCGTGTGAGTACCACCTGTGTTTGTTCTTTATTCACATGCACCTGTTGCATTTTCTGTTTGTTAGTCAGTTATTAGATCCCAATAATCTGTTCAGATCTCACATGTTGATTTAGTAGTTTTTACACGTGTATTAAAATGTTTACTTTTATTTATAAGTATAATCCAGTGATTTACACTACGCTGTGCTTAGTAGGAGCGTTCTTCCAATTATGTGTGCTGACTGCACTATTACTTAGCGTTATGATCAGGGTGACTGCGTCAGTCAACATGAGCAAATAGGCACTTTATTTGGTATGCTGTGTAAGTGTAGCAGGTGCAGCAGTGTTGTTGGAATTTTTAAACACATCGTTGTCAATGGCAGCAGAATAGAAAATGGGAGACTGGTGCTCCAACCAAAACCGACAAGATTCCAGTGAAGGGGAACTGGAGATGACTAAATTGGAAGCAAAATGGGTAAATTTCCTAACAACACTGCACCTGATATATCGGTACAACACAAAATTCTATATTATTACCACCTTAGTGTCACTACAGTGCTGAGATTGGTCCAACTTCCAAATAACAAATATCTAGTCAGTAGGGGTCACTTCTGATGAAACAGTATTAAATAAAAGCACTACTGTAAGGCAAGGCAAGGCAAGGCAAGTTTATTTGTATAGCACCTTTCATACACAGTGGCAATTCAAAGTGCTTTACATAAGGAAAAATTAAAAGCATTAAAACATTCCTGAGATCTAGAACCTAGATCTAGAACCTCAGAAAGACTTCTTACAAACTGTACCCATCATGTTTTTGTAATTGGCTGGCATTGAGTAAGCTTAGTTACTGTAAGGTGGTGAGTGTATGATTAGGATCAGTGTAGACCACTGAACACTGACTCTACTTTAGACTAGTTTATATCTAACAGATTTGTTCTTTGGTCTAGACAGAAAAAAAAGCTTTGTAACTCATGACTGTGTGATTACATTTCTGTGATCATGTCAGACATTTTGCAGGAAAAATATTACAAAAGCAACCCTTTTCTATTACTTTTTTACAAATATGACTTTGTAGTGGTGTATAACATGACGGTGATAATAAACATGAAATAATAGAGGATTTTGACTATATTGCTCCAACCCTTGAGAAAAACATTAGCAATTTCTTTGTTGTATCACACCACCAAATAAAGGAAGGAATGAATTAGGAATAAACACATTTGAATATAAAGTGCTAGTTCACAACTTTTTTGTAAATAACGGAGGAGAGTAAGAGTATGAGAATGTTGACTTTTGTAGTAATGAATGCACATGCTGGACTGCCTCATTCCAACAGCCAGCAGCTGTGATACAGTGTACTGTGAGCTTTTTCTGCAATCATTCAACATAAATCACAGAGTGACCAGTCCAAATCCAGAAATGTTAGTTATGTGCGAGAAAGATACATGGCTTTGTCAACATATTAAAAAGCTAATTTCAATGGCTTATATAATTTGGTTCAAATGTATTTTTGTTTAAGCTGCTTAAAATGTAATTGGCTAAGTGATAAAATCACCACTCAGACTTTTTCATTGATTTTTATTAGCATTCTAAACAATCCTCACTGAGCAATTATAATAAAAACAACCCCTTTACTTTTAGAGTAACACAAAAATAGTTTATTTATAAAGTTATAAAGCTGTAAATGCTCAAACGTTCTTTCAGTGAAAACAAGACTGTTGACTTTCTGCATACCTCCTTTATAGGAGTTTTTTAAGCTGCTGTGTAACGTGAGTGAGGGAGGCTAGCTGTCACTCGGCTGGTATGATTGGGGTGCGGAGAGGGGTTGCAAAGCAGGATGTTGTTGTTTTATTTGCACAGACGGCACAGCTAAGGTCAGAGAGGTTAAGTTGTTACATCTGCAGAGGCCACAGCGTCCCACACCAGTCAGAACTTCACAGAAAATCTAACTTGTATCACATAATCCACTGGCATATCAACAAAGAACACATTTTTTTCGGTAAAAGAGCAGATAGTTTAGCAGAAGTGATTAACGGTGTCAGAATTACGATTGTGCATTGAGTCATTATTAAAAGAGCTTTCTATGTAGTCATGCTAGTGGTCTAGTTATAAGACTTTAAGGCAGTAAGGTGGTAATTAGTGACACACAGCATGGAAAATTGATGTAAAAGCCAAGAGCAAGTGATAATTCTTTTATTTGCTGCATATTTACTCTTTAAAGCATGTTGTTAGTTAATTTAGCACAGCACATATAACTGTGTTACTGGATTTAATGCATTGTGAGTTTTTATTTGTCAAATAAAAGTGGACTGCTTTCAGCATGATCACTAATTAGAATGACTAACAAGAACCACCTAATTGGGACTTTTTTCCCATGTCATTTTTTAAAAGGATCTTTGCCTTATTTAGCATTTCAGGCTTGTTTTTAAAATCTGAGGGGTGCACTTGTAGCTCATTGGTTAAGGTACTTAACCAGTCCCTGGTTCAAGCCCCACAACTGCAAGGCCTCTAAAGTGCTTAAATTATAGAACTCAATCATCTTGTTATAAGACTGTGAGGCAATTACATGGCGGTGAGTAATTATTTTATCCTCCACATGACTCTTTAGACTATTTTGGTATAACTTTTACCATGCCCTTGTATTATATAACCCTTAAAAACCAATGGATTTAGTTGTTCCATGATATGCAATATACATTTGCTTTTAATTTGCAATGAGATACTGGTTAAAACCATGTTGCTATTGATTTGATTCATTTTCATTGATTCATTTTTAAAAAGCACTTCATCCAGTTCAACTGAGTTGCTGTGGGCTTGCCAGCACTCAGAATCACTGAGCACTAGTATGATACATGCTTATGATTTTGATTTGATGAGAAACGATAGAAAATTCTGGTTCGCTGTGGGTCTAAATCATTTGGCGAAAGGTAGGAGACACCACAGACAGGTTGCCAGTCCATCAAAGACAAACAGACACACACACGCATGGCAGTTTTTGGTAGCTCCAATTAGAATGTCTTTGGACTTGTGGGAGGAAACCAGAGCACCCAGAGAAAATCCACGTAGATACAGAGAGAAGATGCAAACTTAACTCGGCTGGGGAATCAAACCCCAGTGCTACAGTGCTACCCACTGCACGACCGTAATAAACATACCATAATCACTGTGTGAAAACAAGTACAAGTAAACCTGGCTCAGCATATTTATAGTGATATCAGTATTAATGTGCTGCCTTAAAATAAAACGGTTCTTCTTTGACAATCTATTTGTCACTACAGTCCGCTGACCACAGCAGATGTTTTTACAGTGTCTCACAGGGCACTCATTCATGTCACCAAGCCTGCGGGACTGCAACTTAGCACATTTTCTGGTCTTAAAGTTATGCTCGCATAGTCTACCAAGCAATTTCTCATAATTTACTAGCCCCCAGCATTTCTTTAATCTAATCCAATCACAGGCACTAGAACAGAAATGAAAGTAACAGTGCTAGGGTGTAGAATGATTAAACTGTGATCTATATTTGTGCACCATGAGAAAGACTGAATATGAGTTTCATGTTCCCACTGCACACAGGAAACATGCTAATTACACTGGGCCAGGCAGCTGGGTAGCACATATCTTGGTTGAGTTGTAATATTGGCTCTGATAAAAATATCCAAGATAAATGTGTTGTAACGTGATGCAAGCAAATCACAAGCTTATTATTATTATTATTATTATGGTTATTATTATTATTATAAGGTTATTATATTATAATTCAATAGGATTTAAGTCAGGACTTGACTACGCCAATCCAAAAACTGAATTTAGTTTATTTAAAGCAATTTGTTGAGTTGCTTCTATGTTTTGCACTTTAGATTATTTAGATTTAAAAATTGGTACATTGTGTAAAATGCAAAGTCAGTTCCAGGACGGTTGTTGTGTGAGGGCTCGAAGGTTCAACAGTGGTATCTGGTCTTGCCCTTCACAGACTGAGATTTATCAGGATTCTCTAAATATTTTCACAATATTATGTACAGTTGACCTTAAATTATTTGCATTTTTGCATTGAGAAATGTTGTTTGTGAACAATTTTCTTAAGTTTGGTGAGCTATAATCTATATTTGCTTGCAAAGACCAAGCCTTTGCTTTATGGCACTTTTATTAGTTAAATAAAGTTCAAGAGAATAAACAAATCTCAGATTTTTGGTTTAATTGCATTTTACGAAATATCCTATATTTTCCAAAGTCCAAGTCAGCTATAAATTAAACATGGGTTGTTTTTCCTAAATTCACTGCCCCACATTTGATAAATGTACAGATAAGAATGCTGGATATATATAAATCTGTAGTCTATTTATATTAGGCAAATGATGGAGCCTGATGTGTACCGTAAAATCTGCTTTGTAGTAAGGTATGATTAAGTGTATATACTGATCAAACTGCATACAGTAGGTACTTGTTTGATTCATTGTTTTGAAACAAGATAGAATTTTAGCAGAACCACTGCAAAACAAAAACAATAGCACCCATGGGTCTATATAATATACAGTATAGCCAACTACAGGAGGACTGTGATGCAGAATCACAGACTGATTTTAATGTAAGACATTATCAAAACAATATCTTTGCAAACATGTCATTAATATAAAAGTGATGTTTTTTACATTTAACAATGACCTATTGTCTTTTTTTGGCTGTGGCCAAAATACTGAGCGTACTGTCTCAGTGTTCTTGGGAATTATTCTAACCAAAGCCTAAACTTTTAATTGTTGTAAATGTACTTGATTTTAACTGTCATGTTTTACCCTATAAACACACTGGGCACTTGGATTTAATGATTACTTTGACTGTAACCAGTGCAACCAGTGCAACCAGTAATGTTTCCCACAGTTATCATAGTCAAAACATGTCGCAGGAAATAAAGCATAAGCTGGTAGTTCTCACAGTTAAAAGGTGTCTTATGGAAAACTGTCATTGGCTCCCGCTCAGTGGAAAAAGTTTTGAGACAGCTCAAACAAATTACAGATCATGAATACGTGCAAAGTGATGGCCGTAAACGGGGTGTCATGCCTGTGTTTCTCTAGAAGTACAGATAGCGGAAGGGGGAAACGTTTTAAAGCAACGCTGATTACTCCAAGGGGCACCTGACGATAGACAGAGCTGAACGCACATGGGATAAAGTGTTACTGGCTCTGCCAGCCTCTCAGAGAGAATAAGCAGAATGGAATATACCGTTTACAAGCAATATTAGACACTCACCCATCAGTGTCATTGCAACACACATTTACTATGTGGTTTCCATTTATTTGTTGACAGAAAAGAAATACAGTATTTCAATGATTTAAATAGCTGTTCACTTAAGATATCTTTGTGTCTGAAATGCAAATATTCATCTTAATGCCATAAAAATAGAAGATAAATTTAGCAGTAGCAATCAGAACACTCACAGTATTATATCTTTTTACTTTTTTTTGAACCATCGAAGATGAAACTTGGGGCCTTTCCTTAGAAAATTTGTGAATGGCTTTGTTTTTGTGTAACAGTTCCAGTAGTATTTATTGATACAGTGGTGGACTTAAGTTGTTAAGTGACAACTATTTTCAAGGTACTTCTGAAGTCTGTGTGGCTACATTTATTACAGTATCATCAAAACATTAAAAAGCATTACTTTGCACCTTTGTCAGCTAAATTAAATGTTTAAGAGAGGTTAACCAATTACAGATTCTTGTTTTGATATCGTTTCACAAAATGCCCCAACTTTTGCTGAAATAGAGTTTGTAGTTTATATGTAGGCACAAGTTCATTAGCTGAACCATAACCAGCAGTAAATGTCATGAGGCAAAACAAGTGATGCTCTCGTTGGTCACTGCTGAAGGGACGCGTGTTTCTATCCCTTTACTTGTCTTTATTTTTATTAGGTGTCCACAGGAGTTCCCCTTTAGATGAAAGAACATTACAGTTCATTACAGATCATTATAGTTTCTCTGTGCATTAACTATGACATGCTTGTGATGTGGCAGTTAGTTTTATATATTGATTCAACTGCAGGTCTGTTTTTAGCATTTAACAATTGTTGTTATAGGATACCTTTAAATGGTGATGGGGTAACAACATTAGACCTGCAGCCCTAATAGTAACAGACAGTTACTTACATAAAACGCATTTCTGATGTCAATGTTATGGATCCTAAGGTCTTAGGGTCTGTAAGTCACTTGCTGAGGATTTATCTCAAGACATTTTCATTCTCTTTTTCATTCTGAGTTTATTTGTTTTCTTTTTATTTTCCAGAATTGTCCCCTGAGCTATATTTATCTGTTTTCAATACTAATATTAAGTTATAGTGCTCTGGAGTCCAGAGGTTCAGACTAAACTGCATTACAGACATACTTTATTATAGATTTCATAGATAGGCCTTTTTACAGTCCTTAGTTTAAACCATCCAGTAATGATATGCACTTTTTAAAAAATAAACGTTTTGCAGATGTGATTAAACTACCAGTATTTGCATGTAATGATCCAACGAAATATGTATGTAGCCAATGTCTGACAGCCTCACTTTGGACATTTTGTTGAAATCAAATTTTAAAATAGTCATATTGCAACAGGGCAGCACGGTGGCACAGTGGGTAGTGCTGTCGCCTCACAGCAAGAAGGGCCAATGTCCTTTCTGTGTAAGGTTTGCATGTTCTTCCTTTTGTTTCTTTCCAAAGGTCCAAAGACATGCAATCAGACCAGTTGGAGCTACTAGAAAATGTCCTTAGTGTGTGTCTGTGTGTATGTGCAGGGCTCTAGACTAACGTTTTGCACTGGTGCGCCTAACTTTTTTTCTTAGGTGCACCAGCACAAAAGTTAGGTGCACCCAAATTTTCGACCGCATCGCATTTAACACCGCAGTTTTACAGGTTCACTTTTTTTTTTAAATCACTGTCCATACAGGCAATATTGACTTATATATAACTAACAATCTGGTCAACATGGCCTCGTCTGATGATCTGTTTGCTGCTGCCTGCCGCTGAAAGGCAGTGGGGAGAGGGGGACACTTGGGCAGTGCATTTATCGCGGCATGTAATGTGTTTTATAGATGCATTGGGCTTTTTCAGCCTTTCAATTCAAAATGTATTAGAACCAGTCACAAATATACTATTGCCGGCCACTGTCTTCCCATGCTCTTTACAGTTAATATAGTAATTATACAGTTAATACAGGTAATTATAGTATTATAGACTAATTATAGCACACTTATAAAAATTATAAAAATAATAATAGAGTAAATGTGTATGTATGTGTGTATATCTATTTATATGTGTGTGTATATTTCAAATTATATGTATATGTTTGTGTGTGTGTGTGTGTGTGTGTGTGTATGGGGCTCTAGAGTGTTAGAGTGTAATCTTAAATAAAGTGCATTATATTATCAGCTTTACTGAATCTTTTACACAGATTCCCAAAATCGCTTGCGGTGCACTCACTGCGTATTTTGACTACATGTATTGTAATATATTTTGGTCTTTTAGTTATTTTTATATTTTACTTAACGAAAATATTGTCGTGTTTTTACTTTCACTATCGCGGCACTTTACCGCTAGCATTAGCCCCTTGCTACTGTAGAGGGTCGGCTCACCTAGCCGCTGTCCGGTGGGGATGCTGCGGGTCTTTTGCTGTGCGGTGGTGGAGGTGTGGGAATAAAGACACACGACAGGGTAGAGTCACTTTAACTGTTTAGTCAGGACTTAAGTGAGCGTTACAACACTTTACACCGCCGAGCTCCAGAACCCGAACTTCCATTCTGGGGACATCCGGCGAGTCTCATATACAAAACTAAACTTACTGCAGAACGTCCGAACGCACGTGTATAAACCTGGTGCTGCATTCTGATTGGCTGAGCTGAATGTCGCTCACATATCACCACTAGAATATTGTCCCGCCCTTCACTATCTCTGATTGGTTTAGACCATGATATTGGCCTAATGTGTGTCTGTTGTTTTGTTTTGTTTTTCTCGGACGCCTGGTCGCACCGGTGCAACCTGAGATTTTTTTTAGTCGCACCATTGAGAAATTAGGTCGCACTCTAGAGCCCTGATGTGTCTGCCCTGTGATGGACTGACAAACCTATATATAAGCACATTAATAGATTACAGCTTTTAAACGAAGCCATTGGTCTGTCTTTATAAAGAACCCTAAACAATTCTATAGTCAAAATAAAACAAGTATTTAAAAACTTTGATGACACTTGTTTTTATTTATTATAGGGAATTAAATACGTAATATGCTATTTGTGTTCAGTTTTTACTTTTACTCTCTTTAGCAAGCAAGGAAGAGTAAACAAGAGTTGTGGCATCAAGACTACAGCTTTTTATTGCTGTTTTAAGACTGCTTTTGTTGTGGTGATTTTTCATGAACTGCTTTTGAAGCGCCTTAACAACAAAATGTTCGCACATATGCTTAACTGCTAATGAAATATATTTAACCATGCTAACTTTTCCATTTGTCAGACAAACATCTCTTGTTTAGGCTGGATTGTTCTTTTTTTATTTTGTGAACTATTTAAGAGTAAAACATTTTTACTGGCACCAGTTTTGTGTAAGTGTATAAATAAGAAATAAACAAAAGCACCGCTGGGGATTCAAACCCCGGACATAAAACCAGCAAGGTATTAACTCAATAATTGTCCAAAAAGGACAGACATCATAACAAGATTTTACATTTGTCATAGACTGGCTGTAAGCTGTGATTAAATAAATTGCAGCCATAACAGAAGCACATCATCCTTAAGCTTTAATTTCTAAAGCCAAACGTTCAAAATGAACATTTCAAAAAGACTTGGGCTTTGATTTAGTTATCTTATATGTGTTTAATGCACTGGAGTACCTTTCACATTCTTATGGGTAACAGCACAATGCTTAAATTCACGTTATTTTCATGACCAAAGCTGCCAGTTTTTTAAGCAAATATTTAGTCTGATTGGATTATCCTTTAGTGAATAGCAAAGATGCACTGCATCATTAATCACATTTACCTCCAGTACAGATTCCCTACAATTGTCTCCTGATGTCTTATCTTGTTAGAGAAGTCAGCTGGTCCTTTGAAAACCAAACATGGTATTAGATAGTTACATTTTTATTGTGAGTTTTAGAAACTTTTATTTACTAATATATGATCTCCAAGGTATGATTCACATCATCATATCTGTTTTCTTCATCTTGCTCTGCTAAGGCACTTATGTTAGACTACTGGAGCTCCACATTTTTTATCCTGTTTGTGTTGGTCCACTGCACAACAATCTGAGAGGAGTTAACTCATATTTGTACTTCCCAGTACAGTGATAGGACCACCCAGTTTACCAAACACGTGTCAGCTGAGACCACAACTCAAGCTTTAACCTAAATCCCAGAAATTAGATTCTGGAAACTTGACCATAATCCAAAAGAGCAGCCAAACTAACGAGAACTGTCCAGTTTAAACATAGAGTGTCAGTGTGATGTGCATGTAATGAACATGGTGACACATTCTGTCCTGCTGCCACTTCAAGTAAAATAAAGGAAGTGATGCCTCAATAAGATAAGAAATGTTGTTGTCAGAAAGATTAGGGAAGGTGCTGTCAGTGACATTCGAGATGGTGTTGTCTTTGGAGGGGCACTGCATACCTAAATCGTGGGAACTTAAATTAAAAATTTCAGTGTTTGACAGGACCGAGAAAACATTAAGCTGTTAGTGGAGGCACCTGAGGTCTAATAAAAGCCTCTATAAGTGCTAGCTGGCCTGACTGGCAGTTAGACCCTTAAGGCCAAGAGTAAACCTAGAGAAGGTCTTCAGCCACTGGTGGCTTTGTCTACATTTCCCAGGCCTCAATTCCAGAAAGAGGTGGTGACAGGGACAATAGGGAAAGCAGAGTGGGACACCGGACACACCTGACAAATGGAAAGTTAGTCTTAGTATAAAAAGTCATTTTTCAGCAAAGCTGTGTCTTAACTGGGGATTTCGGGATGTTGGGGATGTTTTTATAATCTTAATCTCCTTTTTGGCTAGAAAAAGGTTCTCTAAACATTATTTATGTATATTAGTTTTAAGAGGTCCTTTTTCCTTGGCTTTTTGAAGTCAGTAATATAAACCTCTTCATCATCTCCATTGTTTTCTAGATCTTTTCTTAGAATCTTCTGATCGCTTGTCCAGTACCTTAACCACTGAACTGCCACTGCCCATTACTGTAATGTTTTATACGTTACACTGTTTCTTTATAAAGCATTAAGACTTGTTGATCTGGAACTCATAAATGTCTTTTAAATTGTGATTGCATGCTATAAGCTTATATGCAATGTAGTTTTAGCAATATAACTTTAAATAAATGTTTTCTGATTAATTTACAGCCCAGCTGGCTAATAGCAGATTTTGAAGCCAGTGTTTATCAGCCTTTTTTGTGGGCAAAATGACCACACAAAACATGATACCATAGTTTACGTAACCTTTTATAAGTTGCAACAAAACTAGCTGTATTTGTTTTTTGGTTAAACAAATATAATTTGTACTTTATGTAACAAAATTATTATGTAACAAAATTAAAGGAATAAAATTAAAAGTAAAAGGCAACTGGCTGTTTAGCACAACGGGTTATCATGTGTGTAACAGCACTTACCGCACACCTTAAATTATTTTACAACAGCTGACATTTGGAAATGTGTAGCAGCAGATTTCAAACACAGCACAAGTGCACTCTACTGGCTCGCGTAATTTACATCACAACATCATAATAGAATAATCTGTGTCAAGTACGAATAGAAGTACAGAGATTCAGAATTGGCAGATTTAAGGTACCTAATACACAACAGCAAATTAGTTACTATCAACAACACAGACACATTGTCAGATACAAGGTTATTTTGAACAAAAAGAGCTGAAAAGCAGACAATACAGATTACAAATAGCCGTATATCATTTTCCACTCCTGTGTTAAGAATACTAGAAATGAGAAGCTGACTTAAAATATGCAAACTGTGTTTAGTAGGTCAGGCCACCATTTTTATAAGAATATTGCAAAATACCAGATAGAGTCCAGTATTGTCATTGTGGTTTACAGATTGTACAGACATGCTCCCTTTTACAGCTAATCCCTGATAACTATTCCTCTGTGAAGTGCACAATTTTAGTAAGTGTGCAAACGTTAAAAATATATGGTCCTCCTGATGAAAACAGGCATGCTTTGGCATTTTATACTGGAACATCACAATGTCAGCTCTGGTCATGATGGTGAAATGGTTTTGTTGTTCTTACACTGAATTAAAATGTTTTGTCATCTTTTAAAGCTTTCTGCTGTGCACAAAACTGGTAAAATTCTAGCTCTGTTCCCTCCAGTGAGGTCTAAAATTAAAAAGTAAATAATGTGTGTGAAGCGTTTTTTTTATGAATCAGATTTCTAGTGGTGTTCCAGCTGCACTTCAGTTCTCATGGTAACACAAGAAACTTGCAGTTCTCTATGAGTTGCTGTTTAGTCTGCAGTTTCTTTTATTGCTCCATTAGTTTATACTGACACACCACTTCACAAGGATGTAGTTTTTTTATTTCAGTAATTATTTGTTATTCTCTACAGAGCTTTTTTTATAAAGTGTGAAAAAGGAAAATTAGCCTAAAGAGAGCAGGTATGTTTTGTGAGCTGTTTTATAACTCTCACTAGAATAAACAACTGAACTCTTGTTGGCTTTTTTAATCGTGGAACAGCAAGTGGGTTTGTTTTATAGGTATTCACCATGTTTAGCACAGGCTTCTTAGTTTAATGTGTTTACTGATCTACTAGTGTTTTCTAACTTGTAAGTGTGTATGTTTTCTTTATAGAACTGAAAGGTGCCAGTAATTTTGTTTAGTCTTTTTCCGGAGTTCTATGTGGAATCTGTTTATGTGGATATCAAGTTTGACTTTTTTCAGGTTTGAGTTTTTGTTGTGTAATTACAAAAATATAACACATAAGAAGAAAATCATTTGTTAAGAATTTAGCCATGACTTTATGATATCAAGCTAGCATCCAACCTACATTCTATGATTTAAGATGTCAGATATAAACTTCTGGATTTTTTAATTTGTTAAAAAACATTTTGAAACCTCAGAACTTTTCCTCTAGATGGGAGGTATTAGCTATGCTGATTAAGTTAATTCTTTTATGTGCATAAACTCATTTCTTATAACTAATACCATAACTAAAATCATCTTACAATTAATTATACTAAAGGAAATCATTTTGATTTTAGTTATAGCACTTAATCAAACAACAAACCACTTGAGCATGTTTGAACATTATTGTTCTGCATGGTTTAGGGCTTGTAAGGATGATATTCTCTCCTCTCCCTTAGTTCTATGGGTTTCTTTTTGTAAGGGTAGTCTTGTTTACTGCTTAAAATGCTTCGGCATTCAGGCATGAAGCCAAAACAATATTGTTTCTTGTTTTGTGGCCAACAAACTGTTGCCTGATGGTTATTGCAGTTATAGTACAAATTGCAATAGGCTCTGTTGCGGCAGGCATGACCGGGGATGCTCTACTAGCACTTTGATTGTGGAATTTAATTGATCAATGTATAACCAACAATGAAAAATCTGTCTGACAAATACACTTAAATGAACTGTTAGTGTAATTTGTTACACTCTGAACTGTTGTTTTAAACAAGAATACAATAAATGTTTAATTTAAAGATTTTTTTACATTTAGTTACGAGCTGTATGCTGCTTTGGAAAGCCAATTTGCCGTATTCATCATATGTCATCATTAAAGGTTTCACTGTTCATAATTTGACTCACTGAGATCTGAACAACTGCCAATAGATGTTTGAAAGTGTTAAAAGGAATGGAGTCAGTGTTTTTTTCATCTTGAAGTAATTGCTGAATTTATTGTGTTGTGGCCAGCTCATAAAGTTGAAATGCTTTTATCCGCTCTTGCTCTCCCTTTTATCCCTGTGTCATGCTTTCATTGTTTTTTTCCATTATAAATCCTTTTTTATTTCAAAATTAAGAAGAGAACTCTGCCTAATGGTACGAAATAAACAAAACACGCCTTTTGCCTAAAGTGCAAATGGCTTTTAATCAGGGCTCTAATTAAAGTGATACAGCAGGAATTGTTTAAAATTATTTAGAAAAAAATAAAAACATTTTTTGTTTTTGTTTTTCATGTCCTTATTAGCTCTGTCTTTAAAACAACCTAAACAGTAATGCTTACACACAGGTCGAGTGTTATCATGAGCCCTGTTTGTAACTGTCTGTTCTCTACAGCATCTCTGACCACCTTTTTCTTGCTTTATAAATTTATTCATATAGGTGATATGTTAGAGGGGAAAGCCTAGTGAGTGTGGAATATTATTTAAAAAAGGGCTCATTAAAAATACTGTGCAATATATACACACACTCTCTCCATGCCCTTTATTGGGTACTTCTTTGTTGTACTTACATTTGTTGATTATTCTAAAAGCTCTACCTACCATACAGATTAACTTTGTGACTGACTCAAGCCTATCTGTTGCTCTGTATGCTTTATCAAGCCCTGTACCCCATTTATCAGTTAAAAGAAACCCCCATTGGACCCCCAACAACCAGCTGATGTTTGGTTAACCATACTCATTATTGCAATGGTGCACTAGTATAAAATCTAGTATAAAATCATAATACTACAACAAACTACCATGTTATCATAACCTTAGTGTCATTGCACTGCTAAAAATGCACTCAAAGAACATCTAGCTGACGTGGCCAAGACTCACCAATGCCGGGGAACATGAGGGCTATGGCATCTGGTTTAGATCAACAGTAGGGCTACTATGGCTCAAACTGTAGAGAATTTAACACTGGTGATTAGGTGAAGGGCATTTGGGTGGCTCAGCGATCAATTACACTAGCCCACCACCACTGAGATCTGGATTCTAACCTATTGGCCAGCCAGGGGGGGATGGTTAAAGCCCTGCAGTGTCCTGGCACCCTGTCCAGAGTACTCCTGCCTTGCTCCCAGTGTTTCCTAGTGGAACCAAACTCACCGTAACCCATTTTTTTCTGTGCCAAATGTTTTACTTACATGGATTTTTATTTTATGTCATTGATTTGTGTTATTAATGTCTTTGAAGGCACTTTATAAATAAACCTGACTTGACTTGACCCTGACAAGCATAAAGCAGTTGATAAAAAAATTATTTTGGACTATTTTCTCCCCTGGAAAACTTCCTTTTAACTGCAATAATTGTTCACAAATCATAAATAAAAAAGTATTTTGATGTCTTTAAAGTCTCTTGACTGTTCATGCACAGATATTGCTGTTGACTGCAGTGGCCCATGGTCAGGTTCTTGTATAAACATCTATCCTTTTGACTGGCAGTCTCATGGTTGTTATGGAAACTAGATTCTGTAGGCTGTAGCTGGTTGATTATGCAGCGGCCTTTTAAGCAAAGCTGCATGCTGTGAAGCTCTTATGTACAATACTCAGTAATATTAGATGAACTGGACTAAGGACAGCCTTTTATAAGTGCTCTATAGACCTTTGGAAACAAACAATTCTCTGTCATCCTTGCTTAGTTTCAAATTCATTAAGGAAAAACAACATGACATCAGTGGACACCTGCCTCCATCATTGTGTGTTCAGACAAACTAAACAGACATGCAGACTTTGATGCTGAAAGCCCAGCTGTAATAATACAGCAGTGAGTCCTGAGCAGTTAACAAAGTAGGGCTGTTTCTTAATCCCCTGCCTTACCTGCTACAACTGATATCTACCTATTGTGTATGATCCACAGGGCATAATGCTGGCACTCTTATATCCTTCACTCATAGGATGTAACATTTTTCTTGGGTCTATTATTCAACTATCCCCCCAGTTTAGACAATAGCCACCAAACCAGGGTGAGGGGTTTACTTATGTAAATCAACCATAAAATGAAACATTGACTTTTATTAAAAATTGCAGATTAAATATAAATAAAGATGAATTTCAGAAATAAATACATATGAATTTTAAATTTGTATTTTTACCCTCGTTTATGCTTTCACTAAACCCAGCTGTATCCTTGAAAAACCTTTTACACCTCGGTGTGCTCTTCATTGTATTAAACTTGTTTGCACCCTTGCTGACTAGATCACTTGTTCACTGTGTGTATTGTGTAGTCAGGGTCCTGAAGGAGAAACACAGTGATTGATGTTTTCTTTAATACACAAAGACACACAGAAGCAGAGGTACATTATAAAGCCTGTAACATAAACCAAACCAAACAGATAAAAAAGACATTTGCTGTCATTTAAAACAAACCAAACTTTTTTCTAGACGTTTTTTTTTATTTTCTAGACTTTTTTGTAAAGTGCTGATACACACATTCAGAAGTGTAGTTATACAAACACAATTTCAGGGCTGAGACCTCATCATGGATTGGCATCCCCGTCCTGGGTATGTTACTACATTGTGCCCAGTGATTCTGGAAAAACCGGACCCACCATGTCCCTGATCAGGATAAAGTGGTAGTAAGACATAAAAGTAAAATGATTACCTTAAATTGAGGCAGATATAGTTTCAGCATTTTTTAACCTATAACATAAATGATTAATTTATGTGTTACATAAAGACATGGCATTGTATGTGTAATATTAATTCACAAACATTATCCTTCAGCATTATATTACAACAATAGTGTGGCTGTTTTACAAAGGTTTAAATCAGGCATAGCCTCTGGATTTTGAAGGCTGGAGCAGTACTTTATTGATCACTTATCATTATTGTACAGTACATTGAAGGCTCTTTGTCTCATTTACACCTACACGTATTTCTCACCCTTAACTGACCAGCTATGTCAGAATTGCTTACAATTAATAGCATTTTAACGTGTTTGAGAGCATACTTGGGTGGATGGGTCAGAAACTGTACTCTCTGAGTAACCTTGTTATTTTTCACCAAAATGTATCCTACTATTCTTTATGAAGTAAATCTGCCGACAGCTGTGTAAAAGGTTTTGTATCTTTTAACTTAAAAAGACAGTTGTTTTTTTAGTTTTATGCCTACTTTGTGAGTGAACTGCTGTGTTTAGCAGAGCTCTACAGTAAAGCCAATAAAAGCAATTAGAAATAAAATCACTCTCACAATGATTTCTTAGTGGAAATATGCTGATCCATCAAGTTTGGTTGATCTGTTGGCTGGCAGTGAAGGCTAAAAAATTGGTGTGTGTGTGTGCTTCAGTTTTGTATATTAAAAATTCTTACATTAAATTATTTAAATGGTGTTGGTGGTATTGGTGCATCCCTGCTGTTTTTCATTATTAAAATTGGCATGCTGCGATTGATTGGCACTCTGTCCAGGGTGTGTTCTTGCATTGCTTTCTGTGATCCAGACCAGAATGATTCATTCATGAAAATGAATGATTAAAACAGTTTGGCTCAGTTTAAACAGTAAAATGGTCCCTCATGATTCCCCCATGTCTGTAAAATGTGACTTTGTTCTTGTATTCTTGTTCACATTTCTCACATGATCTATCTTCTTTATTCTGAAGACTTTAATATACTTTCATTTCTACATTTGTATATACTTTATATACTTTTATTATTTTTATGTTGTTAGTAAGTTATAAAGAAGAATGTCCCTAATGAAATTTCTATTTCACTTTTGTTGCCTGGAGGTAGTAACAGCTTAATTTCTTTTGCTTAATTAAAATGCAACCATTTTTATTTTCAAAGTCTTTGTACTGTAAGCTAATTATTTAACTCAGTTGGTACAAAGCAAAAACGCCAGACAGGTATATTTACTCATATGAGACCACAGAACAGCAGGCCTGCACTGGTCAGTTCCATGAGTGTACACCAGTGAGCCAAAACATTGGGACCACCCACCATATGCTTCAAAACAGCTCTGGCCTGACAATACAACTGAAGGAGTCATGTGGTATATGTTACCAGGACATTACCAGCAAGTCTTTTAACTTCGGTATGTTGTGATTTGGATTCTCATACAGTGCATCCTGGTGCCATCTCTGTTACGGGTTAATCTGCATTATCTTGGAAAAAAGCAAGACTTGTTGGTACATTTTAATTGCTCCAATGTCCAGTTCCAGGACTTGTGTGCCCATTATAGGTGCTATCACAGGTAGACAGGAGTTATCATTATACTCACAAAGGCTGCCTGCCAGAAACCTTATTCCATCCCACTCAAAAGGCCATAAGGATTATTTTTGATCATATTTGCTGCATTTATCATGTGCACTACAATTAACTACTATATTGGACATTTTAATGCACATTTCTTTCTGGAGAGGGCTAAAGTTTTATAAAAATGCATTTGTCTTCAACTATTAGGAATTATGCCCTTAAGTTGTGAGATTGAGTTGTGAATCGTGTGCTTGATTTCTATAACTAAGCCGAGAAAGAATATTGAGTTTCTACATAGCCTTTCATAATTAAACATTACATTATTTTTTCATTTCATCTTTTTACTAATTAATGGTAAATGTTTTGTGAATAATGAAGATTTAATCTGAAATGAAGCTTGAAAGGATTCATATTTAAAAGAATGTTATGTTGCCTGTGTAGGCTGATCAGTTAGTAGACAGACAGCTCAGACTCTGTGTTGTACACACACATACAGCCTCACTAATTTGCTTAGTAAAACATGTTAGCTTTGCTAATCACCGACTGCTTCTTATGACTTATTTCTTATTTCTCTCATGCACTGCTCAGAAACACTAGTGGCAGGACAGGAACACACACAGGACAAGGTGTCAATCCATTACATGGTGACACACACACACGTTTACTTTCTCACACCTAGTGGCATTTTAAGTACATGCAATTCTTCTTTTGCATGTTTTTTGGACGTGAGTGAAAACCGCTTTATGTAATTGAGCATCAGCTGTTGGAAAATAATTTCATATCTTTTTATCTTTTAACTGACAGCAATTACTGGTTAATCAGTTAATTATTAACATCCCTACTATTACCTAATAATGCAAGCTCTGATATTCAGAAAAAAAATGCTGCAAAATTGTATATGTTTGCAAATGTTTTCTTCAAATCCAAAGTATATATTTCAGAAAGATTGTCAGTGATGGTGGTGTTGTACCTGGTTATTAAGGAGTGGGCATAACCAAGATACTTTTTTTGTGGCAAATTTATTTTTATTTTTTATTTATTTATTTTTCTCCCTTTTAGCGCGTCCAATTGCCTGATTGCATCATGCTTCCTCTCCACCAATGCCGATCCCCGCTCTGATTAAGGAGAACAAAGCTAACCCACGCCCCCTCCGACACGTGGGCAGCAGCTGTATGCATTTAATCATCTGCACTTTGATGAGTGCAGTGCAGCTCAGCGTTGTGTACGGAGAGGACACACCCTGAGAGCACTCTTTTCTCATCTCTGTGCAGGCACCATCAATCGTAATCGCACCAGTCATGGGAGAGAGACTCCATCCGGCTTAATCCCACCCAAATCTGAACAACAGGCCAATCGTTGTTCATGTGGCCGCTCAGCCTTAGCCGGTAGGCAGAGCTGAGATTCGATACAATGTATTCAAGATCCCAGCTCTGGTTCCAGCTTGTGTTTTTACCGCTGCGCCACCTGAGTGGCTTTTGTGGCTAATTTAGATCTTTTTGGCTATGTTTTTATACAGTAGATGCTACAGTGTGGTACTTCCTATATTTTCCATTCTGCTTATGATTAATCTTTGCACCATTTGTAAAGGCTTAGTTCTTTATCTTTATGTGTGGAGACACAGTGATGTTATTTACAGGTTTATTTGGCTTTTTCCACAGAAATAGTTTTAAAAGTTAATAATGAACAAGAACTGGTATAAAAAAACTACTTCCTGCAATATAAACATAGATGCACATGACTATACTTCTTTGAGTGTGATTTAGCACTTTCTTTTCCACAGATGTCTGTTTGTCTTTTGATGGATTGTCAGTGCATAAGAATGAAATTTCACTAGGCTTATTTTTCTTCAGGGCCAAATCCTAAAGTGCTGTGTGTGACTATATGTGGCTGTTTACTGCCTTTTATTACCCACATATAAGGCACATCAATAGCACCTAATACAGGCTTTTGTCAGTCACAAGCCTACAAGCCCAAATCTGACCAGTGTTGGAATATTAAATGACTGGGTTGAGTATTAAGCAACCTGGTTAATTCTTGTAAGGTTTTGTTCAATATGCAGTAATATCTACATCTAAGGAATTAAGCCATTATTGGATCATGTTTTTTAAGAAAATGACAGCTTTGAGTGATTGTACAAATTCATGCAACTATGTAGCAGTGTTGGTTAATATAGCCCTGTTAACATTATGCATATGCAGAAGTGGAGTATAATATCCTATTTTTCTAATTAATGTAGTTTTTTTTTTAATGCATTTTCTCCCCATTTTCCTCCCGATTTAGCGCACTCAATTTTGTCTTCCGCTGCTACCAGAGATACCAGATTGCATTAGAGGAGAGCACGTCGCTGTACATGCCTCTTCAAACACGTGCACAGCCCTCCTCTTCTCACCCTCTGCACAGGCGTCTCTTTTGCCAATCAGGGTCCTTACACAGCGCATGAAGACCCCACCCACACATAGTCCGGCCCCCACCCTGCAGATATGGTGGCCAATTAGTATCTGCTGTAGGCACTGCTAATTATGCCCAGCCGACCGGAGGCAACACCGAGTTTCGAACCGAGGAGTTCAGAAACTCAGTGCTGGTGTGCAAGCGGAATATCCTGCTGTGCCACCTGGGCGCCCCCTAATGTAGATTATTTTGCTATGAGCAGGTTTTACCTACTTTACTCAATTGCATTCATAGTTCATAGCTTTGTGACAGGATTCTCAGCCACACACACAGTTAAGCTTTGTTTTATTCTCTTGAGCACCGATGTGCACAAAAATGCTCTTGTATTAAAAATGCTCTATTTTTGTTGTTTACTCAAAGATTTGGAGCTAATTGGATTTATGCTATAAGTCAGTTCTGTTTACCTGTATTAAAAGATCCAGTGCCAAAAAAAGTCTTAACACTGAGGCAAACAACCTGTTTTGTGAAGTGTGTGGATATGTTTCTAAAAGTATGCCACTGGAATGGTGTGCAGCATTACATTTTATTAAGTCTAGAGACGAGAACATTGTTTATCTGCTTCTTTTCTCTTTCAAAATCAGGCTTAGGTCAAAGTTTTCTTAATCTACTTTTTCATCTGTAGGACCAGATGTTGTACTGTATTTTCCTTTCATTTAGCAACATAAATAATATTAAATCAACAAATGGTTCTTTGATTCTCAATATAAACAAAATAAAAAAAATACAGTAGACCCTTGACTTACGAATTTAATTGGTTCCGAGGGGCTGTTCTTAAGTCAAAATGTTCGTTAGTTAAACCTGTTTGGCCCATAAGAAATAATGTAAATAGAATTAATCCGTGCCAGACCTCCCAAACCACCCCCTTACCTAACCTCTCTAATGTCTAATATGTTCCCTTAAGTCTTAAATTATAGAATAGACATTCCTGTAATAAACAATAATAAACAATACACAGTAGTACTGTACATAAAAACACACATCACATTTCAGTACAGTACGTGTGCTGTACCATACACCATAATACATTTCTTTCTTTTTATATAAAATGTATCTACCAGAAACAACAATAACTCTCATATTTCTCTATTATCTCCTTCTTTATTTCAATAGTGTTGTATTTTGTTGGTGTAATTGCAGGAAAGAATAACTTCTTTCTTCTCTCTCACTCACTGTCCCCTCTGTCTGATACACAGTGACACCTACTGGCAGGAGTAATTAAACAACAACAAATAATAATAGATTGTTTTATTTTCTCACCACTGCACTTTCTCTGCACATTCTTTGAGGCCATTTTAATATTGAATTTTACAAAATATAAAGAAAACACCGAAAAAACACTGTTCGCTTTCCGCTCACTGTATATATATATTTACATTTACATTTTCTGCATTTAGCAGACGCTGTTATCCAGAGCGACTTACAGAAGTGCTTCCATAGTAAACAATTCATTTCTCAAGTTTTAGTAAACAACAGTCAAAGAACACAAATCTGCTGAAACCTGTTAGAGCCAGTTTTTATTTATTTATATATTAATTTTTTTTATTTATTTATATATATGTAGAGAGAGACGGTCGGAGTCAACTTGTTCGTAACGTCACGTGTTTCGCGAATTTCGGTTCGTAATCCGAAATTTGTTCGGACGTTAAGCTGAAAAAAGATCGTTCGTAACCCAAAATGTTTGTATGGTAAACCGTTCGTAACTCAAGGGTCTACTGTACTAATGTTCATTTTTAAGGGGAAATCATGAAACCACAAGAAACCAAAGATTTTTTCCCTGAAATGAAGAGTTCAGACAAATTTGGTTATTTTTCAGGAACCATTCTTATTAACGAACTGTAATGTTGCATGCCTTTATATAATCATGTCAATTCATCCTTTTGCCTGTTAATGCTTAATGCTAATATTGTGCAGCTGAAAAACATCTTTTGCTGTAAAGTGTACTTGTGTTGGAAATTCTATACACAATGTGATCAGATACAAACATTTCAAGGTAAATCTCAATTTTTTTTTGTCAGGTTCATGCTGGTTAGCTTTAGCTTCTGCTTTCTATGTGCATGCATGGATGTGCGTATATGTATTCTTCTAGTGCGGGGGTGTGTTTTGCTCTCAGGTTCTTGCATGATTTATCTTTCTCTTTGTAGGATAAGCAACTAATTGCATTTCCCAGCCCAAAGAAGAGGGAGGAAAAGTTACGCAGAAACTCGATCTGAACTCCTTTTCCCTAACTATATTGACTAGAATGAGCTATATCTCTGAAGTGAGCTAGTGACAGAGAATTGACAGACCCACCAGTCCCCAGTAGAACCTGACCTTTAAAAGTGTAGGTGGTGTAAAATGAAGGTGTGTTTGTGGTGCATGGGGTAAACACTACTGTATCTTGGCAAAGGCACACATTAGGCTTTTCTTCCTCAACTTTTATCAGATTTCCCAGCCATTTGCTTAGTAATTTTATTTATTTATTGCTGTGCTTATATGTCTGTTAGGTTTTTCATTTTATTGTGGATTGTTATACAATGAGGAACTAAAACATTTGGACAGCCCTAAAAATCTGCATTGTAATGCTCATTTTAATTTTATTTACATTTTCATAACTTGAGTGGCTTTAATTGAAATGGCCTGTTGAAGTATCTCCAAAACAGCAAGGGGTAGCCATGGTCAGTACCCACCAACAGTGGTCTGTGGTTGGTGGTTGAGTGGCCAAGAGGGTGGCACGGTGGCTTAGTGGGTAGCACTGTCGCCTCACAGCAAGAAGGTCCTGGGTTCGAACCCCAGGTGGGGCGGTCCGGGTCCTTTCTGTGTGGAGTTTGCATGTTCTCCCCGTGTCTGCGTGGGTTTACTCCCGGTGCTCCGGTTTCCTCCCACAGTCCAAAGACATGCAAGTGAGGTGAATTGAAGATACTAAATTGTCAAACACTGTGCTTGATATAAAAACTTGTGAACTGATAAACCTTGTGTAATGAGTAACTATCGTTCCTGTCATGAATGTAACCAAAGTGTAAAACATGACGTTAAAATCCTAATAAACAAACAAACAGAGTGGCCAAGACCAGATGATTCCAGAAGACATGAAGGCTATGGCATCATTTTACCCTGTTTACTACTAATCTGGTCTGTTTTAATTCCATGCAGAAATGCACCTTTTGCTGTCCAATTTTTTTACAACAGCCAGTGGTGGATTTTCACAGTGAAAAGTCCTGAGAGACATGCTTTGCTCCATGGGAATGTTGCACTATTCATGTTGGCGCCTCAATCAGACAGCAGAGATTGCATTTTGCAATGGCAGTGAGGAAAAGCCCCCATCTGACTTTCCCTCTTCCTGGCATGAACAATTGTGTTAAACGCCTGACCAGTTTGTGCCTACTCTTTTTCAGTTAGTGGGAAAAATACCTGAGTATATAAATCTTACTCTCTGCACTGATGTTTTAATACCTTTCCGGAAAGACTATGTGAAGCTGTCTGGAATAAAAACAGACAGCTTTATATTTCATATAAGCAGCACAGTTTTATGATTTTTCTGACATAGCCTGAACTTTTATAGTGAAATAGTAGAACCAAATCTTTTCTGGTATTAAAACTTTTACCATTGCTGGGTACTCATATTGGCCAGACGTACATGTGATGTGTTGATCCCTCACTGATCATTATTTACTGTAGTTCTGTCTTAAATTATAGATCATAATGCATTTCCAAATAAAATAGTCAAGGTGAATATAGAACACTAAGACATAGTTCTCAGCAAGCTGTCCTGCTGCTTTCCCACACAATTAAATCTGCTCTCTTTTCTGACCACTCTTTTGCTGCCCAGAAAATGCCAATGGTGTGGTTTGCAAGAGGGCTAATTAGACTTGTGGTCAGTTTTGAGAATTGTGGCTACACATCTCGGTGCTGTTTGGAAAAACACATACTTGACCCCAAGAACTCACTCTTACTCTTGGTCCACAAATGTCTGCTTGTAAACTAGTGAAAGTGAGTAAAAAAGATTGATTGTGGTCATGACATAATACGCACTGAAGCAATTGAAATAGTTCTGATTTCGAAAAATCCTTAATTTTGTTTACCAAAGTGATGCTATCATAAATTTAATGAGATTCAATGAAATTCAGTACTTACTAAAATTACAGTTGTATTTGTTAAGGGGTGTTTGTTTGTTTGTTTGTTTATTAGGATTTTAATGTCATGTTTTACACTTTGGTTACATTCATGACAGGAACGGTAGTTACTCATTACACAGTTCACCTCACTTTCATGTCTTTGGACTGTGGGAGGAAACCGGAGCACCCAGAGGAAACCCACGCAGACACAGTGAGAACATGCAAACTCCACACAGAAAGGACTCGGACTGCCCCACCTGGGGATTGAACCCAGGACCCTCTTGCTGTGAGGCGACAGTTCTACCCACTTAGCCACCGTGCCGCCCTTAGGGGATGTACAATGATAATAGGACATTATTTAGTGCCATATAAACTATCATCCATAATATCATTTATTATTCCATTTTATCCTGGTCTGCGTTATGATGGACACCAATTCATCACATGGCTTCGGCCATCCACTCTCAAACAAAGCCAATCATATCTGTATAGCACTACTGAGATTTAAACTCAGATCTCCACCTGCCATCCAAGCTCCTACCTATCCACAATCAGTGTCATTTTCTTTAGGTTGAACACCACAAATCTTAAGTGTTATTCGGTTTTTTAAGCAGTTTTGCTGAACTCTTAAATCTCATTGCCTCTCAACATTTTTGTTTCCTGGCTGTAATTTCTGTCATTTTGAAATGTGTAGTCACTGCACCGGAACACCTACTGAAATTAAACCCACATTTACAGTGCCTGCCTGACAGGAAAAGTCAATGATGTCAAATGCTTTTCCAGGAACAACAGTAGCTGAGCTGATGGCTGTGCTTGATGGATTCTTTGAATGCTCTTTGCGAGTTCTGATCCTCTGTAATGTAGACAGGAAGCATGGCAGCCAGTAGCTGGGTCAAAGACACATATGGAAACACTAAGCTGCGAACAGGGCTCCCACCACACAGCCTGGCCCTATAAAAGTTACTATCCTGCTCTCTCTTATTCCATTCATACATTTTATTTACTCTGATCCTCGTTGTGGTGGCTGAGCAGGGTCAAGCCTGGATACTGGTCTCAGGTACATACCTTAGTGGTGCAAGAGAAAAGCTCAGATTCTTTGATTTACATAATGAAAGATTAAGCCCTGACAATGCTGTCATCATGTTTTTACTTAAATTAAAATGAAACAAGACAGTGTTGAACATTTGATTTGAAATAAGCAGGAACGGTAAAACCATTTCTTTACCTTAACATAGAGATGGTCCAGCTTACATTTACACAGGCAGGGAAAACCCTGAAAATGTAGCAAAGCTTCAGTCACAGTCTTAAGTAACAGATTATGATGTATAAAACATATTGAAACGGCTGATGAGATTCCTGTTACCAATCCTAAAAGGGCCTCTGGCTCTAGCAGCAGACTCAGTAATTACAGTTTTGAAAATCCTCTTGTTCCCTTTCTCCTCATATCTACTCCTAATTTGGCCCTCTGTTAATGGACAATCCTATGTGGGCTGGCACTAATGAGTCTCTACATATTTCATAACAAATTCTTTGGCATTATAGAAGGTTAATATTTTACTGTCAGGGTGATTGATAATTGCACCCAAAATAGAAATGTGGTGTCTGTGCAGAAGTCTGTTGCATGCAATGAGTGTGTGTCTGTAAGTGAGAGAGGGTGACCGAGAGAGATGGAGAGTACATTGATTGCCAGACTGAGCTCTAAAGAATGACTTGGATCATGTGTAGCTTTTTTGCCTTTCTTCCAGCTAAATTCACACACACACACACACACACACACACACACACACACACACACACACACACACACACACACACACACACACACACACACACACACACACACACACACACACACACACACACACACACACACACACACACACACACACACACTACTACATGTGTAAATATATGCATGTAGAGACAGTGGTAGCCTAGTGGGTAGAGCTTTGGGCTATCAACCTGAAGATTGGCGGTTCAAATCCAGGCTCTGCTATGCAGCCACTGTTGGGTCCTTGAGCAAGGCCCTTAACCCTGTCTGCTCCAGGGGCGCCGTATGATGGCTGACCCTGCGCTCTGACCCCAGCTTCCAAACAAGCTGGGATATGCGAAGAAAGAATTTCATTGTACTGTTCAACTGTATATGTAAATCTAATGCTGGTTGTTGGACACTGACTAGAACAATTCCTAGAGCACAGAGAGCATAATGGATTTGAGACAATGGATTTCAAATATAAAGATGTATTTTACTCACAGTTTACTTGGATTTACAGTTTACTCTGCTGGTACTTAACTGTAACATTGGCACTCAA
Source organism: Trichomycterus rosablanca (assembly GCF_030014385.1). Classification (NCBI taxonomy): domain Eukaryota; kingdom Metazoa; phylum Chordata; class Actinopteri; order Siluriformes; family Trichomycteridae; genus Trichomycterus; species Trichomycterus rosablanca. The sequence goes on along the minus strand of NC_085992.1, from coordinate 7,174,091 downwards.
ATATCAAAGCACGGCTCAAATTACACCTTTGCATTTAACCAGTTTGGTCCAGCCATGCATGCACACAGACAGACAAGTGTTACACTGTTGCTATGATATGCTATTTAGTTTTACTACTTTACTGTTGAGTTCAGGTGTTTTAGCCACATCCACTGCATAAACTATATGCTTTTAGCTTTAGGACTACAATTTGAGAAAGGCCATTTACTGTGTCAGCCTGACCTGTGCACAAAGCAAGAGAGCTTTGAACTCCCCAGTAAACGTCTTCAGTATAAATTGAACTTTGATAGCAAGACAGTGTAACTTTTCGGAAGACGATGTTCCAGTTACATCTGGAACCATATCGTTTCCCGATAAGATCACTGTATTAACTGTTTAACCTAGCTGTGGTAGTTTGATGGTGTGTAGATTGCTTTTGTGTTTCTCTGAGGCTGTTTTTAAAACACCATACTGCACAAATAAACTGCATAGTACGCTTGATTCACTTGTGCACACAGAGTCAGGCCAGATGAGTTTATGGAATGTAGGGGATGTGCGGACTATATATTAAATCTGGATATTACTATTGCGACTTGACTGGTGACAAGCTGAAAATACTGGACATACTGGACATCATCCAGTATTTGTGACAGACTACAAGTATTTATGTTGTTCTTTAGTATGAGTTGTACAGTGTGTGTCTGTGTTCATACAGAGGCTCTATTTTTCAAATGCTCTGTCCAATTAATCAGTAAAGCTTAGTTTTGTGCTGTACATTAAACATTCTCCTACCATGCTGCACTGTAATGTGTTCAGTATAAGTGCTCACACTATAAGGGCTTTACATAAGCATTAGATTTAAAAAAGTGTGAAAGTGAGTTAGGTCTAACCTTTCAGATAGTTATTTTTGGCTGCTGTAATGGTTGCTTATTAATGGTAATATTAGCTAGTGAAATAGCTCTCAGCCACATTTTTTCTTTGACAGCATAGACTGCTGCAGTTATTCCTCCACCCACCCACTTTAACATGCCCACCCAGATGCCCCTTGCTTTACTGTTACTGCAGGATATTTCTTTTTATATCTTTAGATCTTTGTTCGTAATGATTATTATGCAGGCTTTTTTATGCCAGCCAGTAGAATAAACTTTGACTAAAATGAGTGTAATGAACTTTTAGTTGTTTTGCACATTGCTCATTAAGAACTGGAGTAGCATGGGGTCAGATCAGATAGTGGGTGTGGGTGCTGCTTTAGGGTTTTGGGGACCTAGGTTACTGATAATGTGTTCTTTTAGTGAACGTGTAGGTTTCCTTTAGGTACTCTAATTTCCCTCCACTTTCTGAAATATGCTAATAGATCTGATCGCTCTTGATTGCTTCTAGGTGAGTTAGTGAGTTGGTAAGTGGGTGAGTCTGGGATGCCTTGTGACGGATTGATGCCTTATACAGGGTATGTTTTTGCTTTGCTCCCATTGTGTTTGGAATAGGCAATTAATCCATGTGCAGAATAAAGTAGATACTAAACATAAATAAATGATAAACTTTAATGATTTATTGATAATTTATTTGACTTAATTTTTGTGTATGAAATTGTTGAATTGCTCTTGAAAGAAAAATTTTGCCATAGCACGAAGGTTCATAATTAGACCAGAACAAGATTTTTGATCCAAACATGCAATCTGCAGATTTATGTCCTGATTTTGGCAGTCATTCTTTATGGTGTACAGCTGTTTGCAAAAGTTGGAGTACTACTGACTAAATGGGATAGTTTGTTGTTTTTAAAGTAATTAAAATTGCCAAATTCCACAAGGACAAGGACAAATCCCTTCTCTAGTGCTTCTTTGCCTGCACTATCAATATATTTTTACAAAATGTTACAGTGGTAACAGACAGTGGAATCATTAGTGAAATTGTGTCAGGGTGATTTAGTGAAATGGCCCCTGCAAGGAACGGTGTGTGGTATGGTGACGTAGGAATTGCTGGGAGGAGAAAAGCAGCCAGTAATGATAACCTAATGATGATTTCCTGCTCAGAACCATGCTCAGCTGTGAATTCCATTCTAATGATGTGGCTTTGGCCCTGGCGGTGAAAATCAAGGCCAGTTTTACCCCAGATACAGATGCACCCTTCTTGCATGACCAAATCATGCAAAAAAAGTAAAACCAAATCATCGTTCCCATTATGGTGAAATGGATGCATTTTCACAGAATTCCACCACAGTATGAAAATGGATTGGATGACCTGAAGTGGGATTATTAGTGATTTTGTGTCGATAGCTAGACAAGCACTGAAAGAGTGTGGATCAGTGTACAAAAAGCTGTGTGTGTGTGTGTGTGATACACTGCTGAGCCAAAACAGTAAGACCACCCCCAAAAATGTGCATATGGATGCCTATTTTGTTCCAGTTGTGGTGTGTGACGGTCAGGAAGATATTAAATGTTGGGCTGACTTTAGGCATCCATGGTGACTACACACTCAAACTGAAGGGATTACAAAAAATGTATGAATAAACAGATTTATGAAGTGGTCATTAATTTGAAGTAAAAAACAAAAGTCTATTAATTTTTTCTTTCATTAACCACTTTATCCTGATCAGGGTTGCAATGTTCAACTGGGACACGCTGGTTGCAAGACACTGTACCCACTGTACTCAAGGAACAGGGCATAAATTCATTCCAGGGCTTGGGCCAAACAACCACCCCCAAGACAAAGCCAATATGGAAAGCCCGGCCGGCTGATAGCACTGCTGAGATTGTAACCTGCTCTCAAATCTTAGCACTGATAAGCTAGTGTAAGCTGTGCCACCCAAGCTTCAATAAATGTTCAGATTTTATTAAATCATCCAGCTCTAGTTTGAATTCTATTTGTAGTCTATACAATATACTGCCTACTTTAGGGGCCTTGTATAAGGGCCCAACAGTGTGAGTCTGGCAGATTACTTTCAATTACTAGTCCAGTACACTAACCACTGAGCTACCACTTGTACAGTAATAGATCCAGTCAGGTGCTTGTTAATGGGTAGAATTGGTTAATTTAATGTAAAAGTATTATTGATACCAGCAATACATACATATCTTATCACAATATCAAGAGTGCATTGTCAAATCTTTCACCCTCAGCTGACTCTACAGCTGGAAGCTTTAAATTCATTGACATCGTAAGCTACTGTTCTTGTTGCTCACCATGCAAATGTAAAGCTCATGAATAAATAAAACCAGGTTCTCTCTCACATTTTCTTATTTTATTTTTATCATTTAGTTCACTGTAACTTGCCCGTATGCCCTTATGTAACCACATTGCTTCTGTAAAGCTGCTCTGTACAGTGGTAATAAGCATGTGATGGCATTGAGGGCTGCAGAAGTAGGTAATCACTTGTCATGCACATAGGGATGATCAGAACACTTGCTCTGCTCAGGGCACATGATTTACTTGTTCCTGACAAAAAGGTTTTTGCTTCAGGTTTCTTCCACTTCCAGCTGCACGAACAGCTCCGTTTTATATTCATGAATACAGTATACTGTCTTTTTATCATCTATTGCAGTGTTTGTTTAGACTGACATCTAATTACTAGATTAGTCACAGTATCTGTATGTGTTTTGGCCTCAGTGCGTCAATGCCTGTTGGTGCAAAAAGGCCACCTGAGATCAAAAGTGGTGTGGGTGGGTTGCTGGATGAGATGCTTTTAAATTCAGGTTTTACATGGACAATACCAGGCTTTCTCCATGATCTGTTTGTCTGAATGATTGATTTTAGCAGCTTAATCCCCATTTATTGTCATTTTTTGACAACGATAGCAGGGCAGTAAAAAGCACCCAGACACACATAGTTGTTCCACACATACATACACACACATATACATGAAACCAAAGTCACACTGACTCAGCAGACCAAAGTTACATTGTGCTTTCACACTGTGGCTATACTGCCCCACACTGCTCTATTATGTGCCCTAGCCTGTGGAGTTGCTAAATATGTTTAAATGACGCAAATAACCCAGTCAGCTCTGTCTGCACTGAGACCACAAGTATACAAATTGTGGATTCACAAGTCATGCAAGAGATAATAGGAAGGCATGCAAAAAATTATGAGAAGGACAAGAAAATTCATAGATTACATGATGTTCTTCTAAAGCTTTCCAGTGAAAGCAGAGAAGTGTTTTGGTAGCTGTATATGAGTAAAAAAGGAAAAGTCGAAATTGAATGCTATAAAATGTAATGGGTCAATAACCCTGTCTATTCCTTCTTGCAGCAGGAAGTGTAGATCTGCTTGTCGTAGTCCCAAACGGGCTGCAAATCCCAGAAGCTGTACCGGTAATGAACGTAAAAACCACACCTGGCTCTGGGCCATTTTAGGGAAAGCCATTGAGTCGTTTTCCATGCTGAGGTGGTAAGGTAGTCCACTGGTGTGCATTCTCCCTTGCCTTTTCCAATTCTAGATCTAAGTAAACGTTGTACCAGTTTCTGCGTTCTTGGGAGTCATTTTTCCTCCTGAGTGAAACTTTTGACTTCTTAAGCATTGCCTTTTGCTAATTTTAGGTTATCTCTTCTTTGAGAGAGAAGCATCATATCTGTGGACCGAGTTCCGCCTAGCACTGTTAACTATTAGTTGTAAATAGGAATGCATGTTTTTTTTTATTTAACCACCAATTGTTTACTGTGTGTTACAATTACAATCACACTTAAATTTAGTTATTGCACTATATGCTAACCTCCATCAATGAACTACAGGCAGGCCTGTCTAGCAAACACACTCTAATTTTGTTGTACTTAAGAACAAGCAGTCTGGTTGAGTGAAAGCCAACATGCCTTTGTAGGAACTGCAGCTCAGGCCATTTTTAGGGCATATGAATGGGTTAGGGTTCTTCACTGTTGAGACATTTAGGTTGGGTCATTTTTAGATTTTACTAAAACATAATCTAATCTAATTCTAGGCCTTGAAACATATTTAATCATCATGTAAAAGTATGGGTTGGCTGCCCCAATACATTTAAAGTAAAGAGTAAAAGCCAAAATAAATGCCTTTTAATACACATCAAGGGGTCTGGTATAACTTAAAAGGAAATCTGATTAATATAAGCACATTTTAGAAGATTTTTATGTTTTACAGTGTTTCATTAACCCCTCAAAATGTGTAGCACCTGCCTGGTGGTGCTGAGTTTGTTGTAATTAGTTTTAAGTGATTAGTAAACTTTAGGTTTTCTAACACCTATCCATTACGCTGAACTCTGAGCTCTGCCTTCAATCCTGGGCTTCATTGTTTTGATCAGGAGGATTTGGTGACAATAAATCTGTGTAATATGTCTGAATCCCTTAGGATGTAAATCACAGGATTAAATCTGTGGAATTAGTGGTGTTAATGACTTTGGGTCATGCAGGATTGTGGTCGCTCTTGCACTTGACAATTTAATCCTGTACAATGCTGCTTTTGTAAAGCACAAAGTGCACATCGCATACCCTTGGTTCAAATTACGTCTATAAAACAGCAATGAATAAAGGTTCTATTTGTGTAATAAATCAGCTTATTGTGAAACAGGATGGAGAGTTATTTCCTTTCTCACAATAGTTTTAATAAATAAATGTCATTAAAACTAAACGTTTTTAAAAATATTTTTTTCCAAATATGTTTAACATTCAAATACATGTTATATCACAGCACTGTTGATTTCTTAAATCTGTTTGGCTAAAAGATGTTCATTAATTTTCTGTAACAGCACAACCCTGGCATGAACATTTGTGTCGGATTAATGGTAAATTAAAGGTATATTTTTAATGTGCTTATTCTAACATTCTACTTTCTTATATTTACCTTTTCCACAGATAATTAACAGGAACTTATATGCCACATGCTTCAAATGAATAAATGAAGCTCAACCATAAACAAATTAAAAAATCTGCTTGTAACAGAGATTCAAACTTAAGCAGTGATTTCTTAGGACCTGTAATCATGCATCTGGTCTTCAGCTCCAGGAATTAAATGCTAAAGGTACAATATAGGGCTAATAAAAAGGTGATTAAGCCGCTCAGGTGGTGCAGCGGTAAAAACACAAGCTGGAACCAGAGCTGGGATCTCGAATACATCGTATCGAACAACGATTGGCCTGTTGTTCAGATATGGGCGAGACTAAGCCGGATGGGGTCTCTCTCCCATGACTGGTGCAATTACGACCTCTGCTGGCTGATTGATGGCGCCTACACAGAGATGAGAAAAGAGTGCTGTCAGGGTGTGTCTCTCCGTACACAACGCTGAGCTGCACTGCACTCGTCAAAGTGTAGGTGATAAGATGCATACAGCTGCTGCCCACGTGTCGGAGGGGGTGTGGGTTAGCTTCGTTCTCCTCAATCAGAGCAGGGATCGGCATTGGTGGAGAGGAAGCATGACGCAATCGGGCAATTGGACGCGCTAAAAAGGGAGAAAAAGGGGAGAAAATGCATAAATAAAAAAATTATAATAAAAAGGTGATTGCTTATAGATTGAAAAAAATAGTAGGGTGTTATCTTTTATTTGGAAGTTGTCAAAGGCTGTCATAGCTGGTTTGTTCTGTAAATCTATACAAATATTATAATTAGTCAGCATGTACTATAGTATAAAGTTCTTTTTGAGCAGGTTTCAATGGTATTTTAAAGCTTTTTACCTTAAATGACCTTAAAATGGAGCAGTCTTTGTTTGGTTACCATGGATTTAGTGTTATGGCTGTGAGTGGTTTGCTGTCACTCGCAGAGACAGAGCATTATGGGTATTGTCTTAGCATTGTGATGAACTTCAGTGCCGTTGTAGCAAACAGGAAGATCTGTCACCACCTCATGAATTCACCCCATGTACCCTGTCATATACAATGTGTGTGTGTGTGTGTGTGTGTGTGTGTGTGTCAGTCTCTCAAGTCTCTGTATAAACAGCAGTTGGGGTGTTCCAAAGAATTGAACAGGAAGCACCCAGGGAAAAGGTTACTATAGTACGGTAGTGGGTGATTAATTAGCTAATTAACACTGTGATTAATGTAGCTAAAGAGAAGAGGCTACACTAACCCAGTCCTGACACTATCTGTTTTTTAACATTATAAGCATGTTTGTAATTCTCTACCCTGATTTATTTAGCTCCAGTAAGTTTGTACAGGATGAAGGGAGGGACAGGGCAGTGCAGTGCTGAGAGCCAGAGAGAGATCTTTATCTCATAGCAGCTTTCCTAGGGTCAAGTTCAAAGCACCTGTTGATAATGATGGAATTAGGGGGATCTTTTTTAAGCACCGGGTGTAGGCATGTGCATGCAATATTGTGGGACAGTGTAGAAGTAAAATAGAAGTTTTTTAAGTTGATTGTATGAATATTATAGTCTGTTTGTGTGACTGAACACCAGACTGGACAAGCAATAAAAATGCCTAGAGTAGAATTTTTAGACTGCTTTATTAATGTCACATTTTTATTCTGAACCTTCTGAGGCCTTGTCATATGATCCACTGTGAAATGTTATCTGTAATTAAACTCCTGTTTGGATAATAATACAAGCTTACACATTGTGTGAGTTCATTTTAGGGACAACGTTGTAAAGATACTCTTTATTTAACTTTTTTCAATAGCAAATAATATTGGTATATTAGTAAATTGTAATATTTGTAGTATGTTGCTTGCTTTTCTTTGTGTGTGTGTGTGTATGTGTGTGTGTGTTTGTGCGTGTATGTGTATGTGTATGTGTTGCATTGCTCTCTGGTGTCAGTACACTGAGAACAGCTGCCAGACAGAGCAGCTTGTGACAGTCAAAAAGTAGAAAGTTATGCCTCACTGGCATGGCATTTCCGGGAACTGAAATAGAGGTGACAATACTTCTGTATATGTTGTTATCCTTCTTCAGCATTTCATGAATCTAAATATACGTATTTCTGCTATTTCTTTCAGATTTCAGTGCATTCAATTTGATTAGTTATCAGTAATAGAGCACATTGCATCTAAATACGATTTGAAGCAGCCAGTATAATTTCAGCTTTTATTTGAGAGGTGGTAGGAAACCAAAGTACCCCAGGGAATCCCAGGTGGACACAGGGGGAAAATGCAAAATTCTTAACAGAAAGCAATACCAGGACTCACGTTGCTGTGCATCACTCCCTCTACCCGCTGTGCCACTTTGCCACCAACAACTTGCACGGATTTTGTTCAATGGCATAAAATAATCTAGACAATTAACAAGACAATGGTCTCCGCCTAGTCAAAGACAGTTTAATACTAATGTGGGTTACTTGTTAAAATTTGAATTAGACAGCTCCACCAGCTAAGTGCCTAGATATGATTTGAGAACACAAAGAAAAATAGTTCAATTGAAAAGATAGAATTATTAATACCATTTTGTTAACATATTACAGTAATTCACAAGATTTTAATGAAGCTTTTATTCAGTCTGCTTGATTGTTCCATTAGTTTTGGAATTTAAATGAGCTCTTCCCTCATTTAAGTACATAAAACCCTGTTCTTATATATGGGTGGAAATAACTGATTGAGATGACTTTCAAATAAATGGATTTTCTATTCTTTCTATTCATTTTCTTTTTTTTCGGCTTCTCCTGTTAGTGGTCCCCAAAGTGGATCTTTCATCTGCTTCATATCCTCTCATGAACATCCTCCTTTGTCACACCAACCTCCTGCATGAATACATTAATGAATGAATGCCCTTGTCTAACTGGCTTAAAGCAATGTGTTGGACACACTTATTTGCGGAAAGTTGAGCTTTTGCTGCTCTAAGTAGCCATGTAATAAACTGATGATGCAGAGCTCTTTAATGAAATTAATAGCATGTAATGAGACACTAAAGTGTAAGTGGGCACGCACCACTCATAAAGACAGTAACAAGGAAAAGCCGAGAGACGCACTGCAGGAAACCTCCCTAACTGTGGAGAAGAGAGAATGAAACATCCCTTAATGATGCAAGAGAATCTATGACAGCATAAATTGTGAGCACACACACACACACACATCTCTGCACTCAAGCAATTAAGGCATTTAAGCTCATATATATTTAATTATTTATAGGAGCTCTTTTGGCATTTAAGTAATTACCTTTGATACAAACTCCAGCCTCTTGCACAAACTCTCACAAGACATTTAACTAGCCGTGTCACAGTGGTTCACATTCATCGTAGTAGCTGGATATGAAAGAGAGGGGGTGGTCCTAAAAAGATGAAAGAGAAAAAGGAAGGAGCTATGCACATAGGGAAATAGCAAATGGAAAAAGACATAAATAAGTGTGAGAAAGGAGGGGGGGGGGGGGGTTGTGCTGTCAGAAGAGAGGCAAAATGCAGAGCAGATGTGTTCGGTGGCGCTGCAGTGCACAGCCATGCGATTTCACAGAGATGTACCTATACCTCAAAGAAACCAGCTTTTTTCTGGGTATTTCACTATTAGAATCTGAATATACAGGGGTTGGACAATAAAACTGAAACACCTGGTTTTAGACCACAATAATTTATTAGTATGGTGTAGGGCCTCCTTTTGCGACCAATACAGCGTCAATTCGTCTTGGAAATGACATATACAAGTCCTGCACAGTGGTCAGAGGGATTTTAAGCCATTCTTCTTGCAGGATAGTGGCCAGGTCACTACGTGATGCTGGTGGAGGAAAACGTTTCCTGACTCGCTTCTCCAAAACACCCCAAAGTGGCTCAATAATATTTAGATCTGGTGACTGTGCAGGCCATGGGAGATGTTCAACTTCACTTTCATGTTCATTAAACCAATCTTTCACCAGTCTTGCTGTGTGTATTGGTGCATTGTCATCCTGATACACGGCACCGCCTTCAGGATACAATGTTTGAACCATTGGATGCACATGGTCCTCCAGAATGGTTCGGTAGTCCTTGGCAGTGACGCGCCCATCTAGCACAAGTATTGGGCCAAGGGAATGCCATGATATGGCAGCCCAAACCATCACTGATCCATCCCCATGCTTCACTCTGGGCATGCAACAGTCTGGGTGGTACGCTTCTTTGGGGCTTCTCCACACCGCAACTCTCCCGGATGTGGGGAAAACAGTAAAGGTGGACTCATCAGAGAACAATACATGTTTCACATTGTCCACAGCCCAAGATTTGCGCTCCTTGCACCATTGAAACCGACGTTTGGCATCGGCACGAGTGACCAAAGGTTTGGCTATAGCAGCCCGGCCGTGTATATTGACCCTGTGGAGCTCCCGACGGACAGTTCTGGTGGAAACAGGAGAGTTGAGGTGCACATTTAATTCTGCCGTGATTTGGGCAGCCATGGTTTTATGTTTTTTGGATACAATCCGGGTTAGCACCCGAACATCCCTTTCAGACAGCTTCCTCTTGCGTCCACAGTTAATCCTGTCGGATGTGGTTTGTCCTTCTTGGTGGTATGCTGACATTACCCTGGATACCGTGGCTCTTGATACATCACAAAGACTTGCTGTCTTGGTCAAAGATGCGCCAGCAAGACGTGCACCAACAATTTGTCCTCTTTTGAACTCTGGTATGTCACCCATAATGTTGTGTGCATTGCAATATTTTGAGCAAAACTGTGCTCTTACCCTGCTAATTGAACCTTCACACTCTGCTCTTACTGGTGCAATGTGCAATTAATGAAGATTGGCCACCAGACTGGTCCAATTTAGCCATGAAACCTCCCACACTAAAATGACAGGTGTTTCAGTTTCATTGTCCAACCCCTGTGTATTTAGTTTCTCTCTTTTCTTGTCATCCTGTTCATCTCATCAATATATTTAAATTCTAAAGTAGATTTGTAATTATTTTCCCTGACCTCTGTAATTTCTTTGTTTACACTGTTGGTATTTACAATGAAAAATGGGTAAAAAAAATCCACCACCCATGGGGCTTGAAGTACTCCACATTTACCCTAGAGTGATCTGCATATGCACTATGCCCTTTACACAGTAATCTTTTGTCTGTTAAAGAAGTAGCTTATATTTAAGTGGAAATTATCATCACTGATGTCCCAAGCAGGCTCTTATGCTCATTACATTTATGTTTCTGTTAACAAGTGACATGAGGCGGAGTACTACAGACACAATCCACAAAAACAGAGCTTGTAAAAAATTTATGAGTCAGATGTACAGCAACAGACAAAATAAACACCCGTGGTGAGAAGACTTGTTTAAGTAATTTGTTTCTTCCTTACTTTTACATCTTTGGAGTTCAGTAGTGGAGGCTCTAAAAAGAAAAGACATAAACAATGAAGTCAAACCCTAATTGCACCACGGTTAAGCTGTTTTGTGAAACAGAAGTCATTTTAATTTTGCACCATTCGTGATAGATTGGCGCCCTGTCCAGGGTATTCCTGCCATCCTGCAGTGCAGACCCATTACAGAATAAAGCAGTTGATGAAAATGAAAACTTTATTGATTATATGTTTTGTTCTACTTTTCCATAATATTTGTTTAAAGTTTTAGCCTGTATGTATAGGAGCTCATTCAGCATTCATTATTTAAGCATGATTTCTGTTATTAAGGAACACAGACTGTACATTGTTACATGTAACAGTGCTGGTGTGCTGAACTCTCATGTGACAGTAAATGGGGCAAGTCTTTTAGTGTAGAATTGTTTTGTCTAAATTATTCAAATGTAAAATGCTTATTGCCAAACATTTTGTGGCTTAGTTTTTGCTGCCATACTAGGTGCATATACACCGATCAGGCATAACATTATGACCACTTTCCTAATATTGTGTTGGTCCCCCTTTTGCAGCCCCATATGCAACAAACTGCGATGAACTGTGTATTCTGACACCTTTCTATCAGAACCAGCATTAACTTCTTCAGCAATCTGAGCTACAGTAGCTCGTCTGTTGGATCGAACCACACGGGCCAGCCTTCGCTCCCCACGTGCATCAATGAGCCTTGGCTGCCCATGACCCTGTCGCCGGTTTACCACTGTTCTTTTCTTGGACCACTTTTGATAGATTCTGACCACTGCAGACCAGGAACACTCCACAAGCTGCAGTTTTGGAGATGCTCAGACCCAGTCGTCTAGCCATCACAATTTGGCCCCCTTTTGACTCGCTCAAGTTCACACGCTCACCCATTTTTCCTGCTTCTAACACATTAACTTTGGGGATAAAAGAGATAATCAGTGTTATTAAATTCACCTGTCAGTGGTCATAATGTTATGCCTAGTCGGTGTAAACTGAGTTGTGCATCTTAGCCCAGATCTTAGCCCGCTCTGATCTGCTCCGCTCTGCTCTGGTGCAGTCGGCCAAGTGTCTTTCCTTCAGCCGTCTTTGATGTACAGTCTTGCTCTCAGACCCTGCAGATCTGTCCCACAGCTGGAGCAAACTGGAGCTGGAGCTTTCGTGATATCTGACGTCTTTGTCACAGCTTAATATTTTTACTACCTTTTTCCAAAACCACTGTCTCTACACAACTCCTCCAGATCTTTCAAAACTGTGTGACTTCACCACTAATGATTCCAAATAAATATTCACATTCTTCATGTGCTAAAGTCTTAAAAATTCTAAACTTTAAAAAGTGACTATAAAACACTTCAACCTGTTATTGGCACAAACTGGTTTTATGGGATTTGTTATATGTGCCTAAATCGTAACATAAACCACCACAGCAAATAACTAAATGAATACATTCATGCTTGAGCATGTGAACTAACATTTGTCTGTCTATTTATTTCTTTATTAAATGAATGATTGAAAAAATACACATACTGTTATTACTAATATTATTGTGATTTGAAATAACCAAAAAATCCCATTAAAGTATAATAGTAAAAAAATGAGATTGCTGTAATAATATTACTTACTCAGGATAATTATTATTTTCAGTATCATCATTAGTAATACTGTTAAAATATATACAATTATTATTATGTTTATTCCTTCAAATGTGCAGTATGAATGTACACTCATGCAAAAATGGGCTAAACCTTTGAAATGAATTTCATTTCATTTCTGCTTTATCCTGGTCAGGGTAGTGGCAGGTCCAGTATCACATGGAAGCACTGAGTGCAGGGCTGGAGTACCCTGGAATACTGGACAGGGCATCAGTCCTTCACAAGACTTTGGCTGTACAGGACTGGTGAAGTCTTGTATCAAGCAAAAATAGACAAATATTCAACTTGCAAAACTGCAGCAATTAGTGTCATCAGTTCTCAATCAATTAAAAGTGTAATTAATAGGAAAGGTGTGTTGCAGGCATCAAAATATAAATACAAAATACAATGAAGTTGATCAATGAAAACATTGAAAATCTTTTCTTGTAGTTTTGCATAAAATGCCCCAACTTTACCAGAAATGTTCTTTGTATACAATATAAAAGCTTGGGTCATTGTTTTAAGATCATTTGAGGTGCCATGTCATGACATAAATAATGCTGTGCTATGTGTGCATTAGACAAAGGTTGCTCTTTTAGTTTTCCTTTAGTTCTACAGCTAGCTGACCCAATTATCACCCTGGCCAGTCCCTCATTTCCCCACACTCAGGTTACATATGGGTGTTTTACCAGCCAATTTACAGGCTCAGTAGGTAAACTGCCAAATAAATTGGACAGCTGGTTGTTTAAAAAGAGTTCAGTGTGGGTGTGCACCAGCTGTTAAAGCGTGTGTGGGTCTAGGCAGCCGAGGCTGTCACTGGACTGGATAATAGAATAAAAGCACAATGCCACAATCCTTTCCAGATGTAGCAGGTGTGGAAAGGTTTGGGCAAAACATGTGGGCCAGCAAGAGGTGAGAGGTCAAAGATTCTTATCGGTCAACTACTTGGGGCCCGGCACTAATAAAGATAAATGCAGGGAATGATCAAACACATTGAAGCCTCTAGTACAGAGGTTTGATTTAATAAAAAAAATTCCTAGTTGATACTGCCGTAGAAAATACAGTCATTAGTGACACAGTGGCACATGGCATAGTGCTGCACTGTTTTAGGGACAATTCCAGTTACTGCATGTGCAGATTTGCAATGTTCTACCCATGTGTGAGCAGGTTTTATCCAGATGGTTTGATTTACAACACCTACCACACCACTCAGTACAGTTTATTTTTCCTTTAACTTGTAGCTCTGAATAAGCTTAGTAAAAACTAACTACAGATGATTACTAAATTCATTTTAAATAGGACTTGGTGTTATTGATCCATAACAGGTATGATACTGATGTTTCAGTAAGAGGTTTACAGCAGGAAATGTGTTAATGGATTTTTTTAGGATCCTCAGCCAGCCCAGAAATGGAACTAATAATGTCCACATTTTCATTAGTAAATCTAAAGAATTGAGGATTCAGATATACAGCAATGATTAAAAGAAACTGCTGATGAATCGATTAGAAGCTAAATTATCTGAGCAAGTCTGCTGGGTAAGTGGTGTTCAGGCTAATCTAATCATTAACTGTGACTATTCAGCAGTTTCCAAAATGAACCATGGCAAGGAAACAGTTGATTATGGCAGCTTTCTTTGGACTTCAATGTCATAGTTGAAATAGAATCATACCCATCATCATGCACACATTATGACCAAGATAAAGCAATAAAACAGACAATGAATGAATAAATATAAACATAAATATGTCTATAAAGCACTTGGACAGACATTTATGAAACAGAGATGTTATGTAAATGTTTGTAATCAGTGTTTTGCCTCTGACTCACTGATACAGATTTAACCCAACAGTCTTTTTCTTTCCATTACTTTATGTGAGCATCTCATCTTTGTTGCCCCACTGCTCTCTGTGAGAATACTGATACATTGCTGTTGTGATAAGCGAGTAGAGGAGAAGCACCAGGGTGGACGCTAATGTCTGGTGCAACATTCAAACTGACTTTCTTCATCAATCTCATAAACATTAGTAAATCTAATTAGTCAGGAGGTTTTACATAATCTGAGAAAAACAATGTTCCAAAAAACAGTTGTGATTAATGCATTTGTGCATTGTTTCAGCAGTTTCAGCAGTTCATATGCCAACAGAATACACGGGCTAGCCAGAGCTATTTAGCTATGAGCTGAATTTAGTAATGGACTTTTAGGGTAAATCCAAAGCAGGCTGCATTTTGAACTGTCTGTTTGAATGAGTGCAAGGAACAAGGCACCAGTTTATTGCAGGTCTTCGTCCATTCCTCCCTCAGACTGTTTGATTCAGATTTTTTCCTGTTAATGTTTTGCTACAGCTGACAAAAAATGCTTTTTGTAGTAAAAAACAAAAGTGGCTGTCTGCTCTTACATTTTTGGACCCATCTTGCTCTGTTGTACATCTCAAATGTTTTTTTTTCTTTATACATATTAACAGTATGACAGTAAAGAATTATAACATTTAGAAAGGCTTACTCCTTTCCTTTTGAGGTATGAAATCCATTCAGTTTTCCTTAAACATTCAGTGTGTGTTTCTACACTCAGTGTCCATTTTATCAGCTTCACTTACCATATAGAAGCACTTTGTAGTTCTACAATTACTGACTGTAGTACCATCTGTTTCTCTGCATGCTTTGTTAGACCCCTTTCATGCTGTTCTTTAATGGTCAGGACTCTCCCAGGACCACCACAGAGCAGGAGCACTGCAGTGACTTTGACATGGTGGTGGTGTGTTAGTGTGTGTTGTGCTGGTATGAGTGGATAAGACACAGCAGCGTTGCTGGAGTTTTTAAACACGTCACTGTCCCTGCTGGACTGAGAATAGTCCACCAACCAAAAATATATCCAGCCAACAGCACCCCACAGCATCCTGTGACCACTGATGAAGGTCTTGAAGAGGACCAACTCAAACAGCAGCAACAGATGAGCAATCGTCTCTGACTTTACATCTACAAGGTGGACCAACTAGGTAGGAGTGTCTAATAGAGTGGACAGTGAGTGGACACGATATTTAAAAACTCCAGCAGCGCTGCTGTGTTTGATCCACTCATACCAGCACAACACACACTAACACACCACCACCATGTCAGTGTCACTGCAGTGCTGAGAATGATCCACCACCTAAATAATACCCGTTCTGTGGTGGTCCTGTGGGGGTCCTGACCATTGAAGAACAGGGTGAAAGGGGGCTAACAAAGCATGCAGAGAAACAGATGGACTACAGTCAGTAATTGTAGAACTACAAAGTGCTTCTATATGGTAAGTGGAGCTGATAAAATGGACAGTGCGAGTAGAAACAAGGTGGTTTTAATGTTATGGCTGATCAGTGTATATAATCAAAGATAGCCCTACACATGAAACATATCAGATGTAGCCTCAGATATATAGCTGTGTGTGCATGCACAAGCAGAATAGACTATAGATACTTTATGGTGGGTTACGTGTTGTCTTAACTCCTGTGTCAGTGTGGGAAGGTGAAAACTTTTGGAGGAGTATGATTGTGTCCAGACGTCCAGACGCATCTCTGAGGATGGATGGGACAGTGCTGTGATACTCAGACACGAGATTCCATTACGTAATTCATGTGTCTCTTAGCTCAACAACAGCCAGTAACCTTCACCCCGTCAAACAAACCTGAGCTCTCTCAGAACTGTTTACACTTGGTACCTAACCATCATTCTGCTACCTCTCTCAGCTCCTTCAGTGCTACCGATGTGCACCGAAAGCCATCCATGACATTTCAAATGTACATGCTTGTGTTTAAAGGATACTTTTCAAAACCAACAAGTACTGTAGTTGTAGCAAATGTACTCTTGATACTCTTTAGAGAACGGATTGTTCAAATCAGTGCTAAAGTGTTGTAGTGTTTTTAGTTGTTGCTGTCAGATGGGTTATTTATTACCAGGACCAGTGGTTTTTTATTTGATGTTTTAATACCCTATCTCACGTAGCTTGTAAGTGATTTATTAAAACATCATTGGTTGTGTAAGAGTATAGTGTTCAAAAGGGCTCTTGGTTGGCGCAGCAATCTAACCGCTACCACACCACTGCAGAGAGTTTTAATCTCAGAAGAACCACCAACTAGGCCAAGCGTCCACATAATTAGAATTAGATGTGTTTGAGGAAAGGGAGGTTGGACGTGGTCTCTTCCTGCTGCTGCTGCTGCGATTTCTGATCTCAGAGACTGGTCCAGTCGCCTGCGCGAAGGTGTGTGTGTGTGTGTTTTAATTTGCTTAATATGACAGGCAAAACATTCTAGTGGCATCAGTCGTCAATCAATTTATGGTCAACACAACCTTACCATCATTACAGTGTCACAGCTTTTTATTTCAGTTATGTGCATTTAGATTAAATGTCTGATTTAAAGCAATGGCTGATTGAAGCATTTCATAAAATTCTACTAATTGGCCACCATATCTGCAGGGTGGGAACCGGACTATGTGTGGGTGGGTGGGTCTTCATACGCTGTGTAAGGACCCTGATTGGTGGAAGAGAAGCCTGTGCTAAATGAATGGGCGAGAAGAGGAGGGCTGTGCACGTGTCGGAAGAGGCGTGTACAGCAACGTGCTCTTCTCGGATGCAATCTGGTATCTCTCAGCAGCGGAAGACAAAATTGAGTGCGCTAAATCAGAAAATGGGGAGAAAATACATTTAAAAAAAAAAGAAGCTCTGGGGTCTCAGCATCTCCAACCAGAACTTGAGGGTTAATAAATTTTTTTACATCTATTTTGTTGTAGTTTTTCTGACTTTTGCTTTAAATACATTTACCACCTATAAATCTCTATAAAATACTGGAGTAAGATCAGTGTTGTAAATCCTGTACAGATACCAGTGTTGCATA
Source organism: Trichomycterus rosablanca (assembly GCF_030014385.1). Lineage (NCBI taxonomy): Eukaryota > Metazoa > Chordata > Actinopteri > Siluriformes > Trichomycteridae > Trichomycterus > Trichomycterus rosablanca. Next base: position 7,156,478 of record NC_085992.1, on the reverse strand, counting down.
TTATTGACTGAGCAATGTTTTATAGACTAGCTTGTAGCGTATTTAATTAGACAGAGAGAACCATTATTTATGTTTTTTTTTTGTATCTTTTTTATGTATCTTGCTGTGCCTGACTGTGTCTCAATTTTCTGACTTAGGTAAGTAAAACAACCTGTTTATTTTTACCTTAAATCCTTCTTAGACTCTCTCAAAGGGATTCTGAAACTTTCTAGTCATCTTCAACACACAGACACACACACACACACATTATCAAGTAGGCCTATATGTGCAGTAAGTGTGTATTATTTGGTGAACATGTGGTCTGTTTTTTTCTCTGACCCTGTATAATTTCATTTCAAGCTTTATAACACTTTTTAACACTGCTGAACATGCTGTTCATGTCAAAATACATAAAATATAATGCATTGTTGATGTATAGTCCTCATTCTCAGCACGTTGGTCTGATCCATCAGAGCTGGCATCAGTCATTCTGGCATCATATGTAATTCCAGAAAGTTTAGAAAATGAGAAATGGTGTGTGTGGCATATGGATGTAGTGAATACGCCGTCTGTGTAGCCTAGTGCATGTAAATACAAACATGACTTTTGATTAAAAAGGGAAAATGTGCTTTTTAAAATAGAATTACTAAGCTAACTTTTACTATTAGCTACTGTTAAATGTAAAGCAACTGCTGGATGACTTACAGGGACGATTTGTCGTCATGAGTTATGAAGGCAAGTGTGCATGTCAGTGCCAATTGTAAGGGTTTTTTTTAGCTATAGACCATAAATGTAGTGTAATGTGATTAGTAAACTAAATTAATATATAGAAAGTGGAAAGTGAGTGTGTGATCGTAAGCTGTGAATGCAAATGTGTGTGTATGTGTGTGTGTAATTGTGTACGTTTTAGTGTGTGTCTTTGTCCTAGCGTGAAGACCCACACTCGACTAATGAATGGAAAATATATCAGCACACACTGCACTGTTAAAAATTTCAACATTGGGCCCTATTTTCCACTTGCTTTCTTTGGCTTCCACCAGACATCTACAGTGTACCTCAGTTCCAGCAAAATGTTGTGTTAACTAATATGGGGGTTTCATTTAATAACACTGATGAAGTGCAAATTACAGATGGGCAAATTACTTGTTTTTCTTTTACTGGCTCTTTTGATCAATGTAGTCAGGGTAGTGGTAGCTCAGCGATTAAGGTTCTGGATTAGTTCCAGCAGCACTGCTGTGTCTTATTCACTCATACCAGCACAACACACACTAACACACCACCACCATGTCAGTGTCACTGCAGTGCTGAGAATGATCCACCACCTAAATAATATCTGCTCTGTGGTGGTCCTGTGAGAGTCCTGACCATTAAAGAATAGAGTAAAAGCAGGCTTAAATGGTATGTAGAGAAATAGATGGACTACAGTCAGTAATTGTAGAACTACAAAGTGCTTCTATATGGTAGGTGGAGCTGATAAAATGGACAGTGAGTGTAGAAACAAGTAGGTGGTTTTAATGTTATGGCTGATCAGTGTAAGTTGCTTTAGATAATATTGTGTGCTAAATGCCACAAATGTAAATATGATTCTCAGTTGTATTTATTTTACGTGTTAATGCTATTTTCCTATATTTTAAGTTTTCTAGAGAGATACCTACAGCCAGAAAACAAATTCCTTGTGTGTGTAAACATACTTGGCCAATAAAGCTGATACTGATAGCTGATACTGATTAGTTTTAATCCAAATAATAAACACATACTGTGAATAATTTGAGATAAATATTAAAAGGTTTTTTCTACTTTATTAACAAAGAATGGACTTGATTTCATTTCTTTATTCTTTATTTGAATAAGTATATGTAGATGTATCAATCAGATATCAGTTTAGTTTAAAATGAACATTGAGTGAACACTTGTCAATTGCATATTTAAGCGATTTTTCTTATAACACGTTTAAACAAGTATTTATGTGACAGAATATTAATGCCAGTGTAAACATAGATTTAAACAGACTTTGTTCAGTGACCTAAATTTTATGAGCTATGAAGGAAAAGTTGTGCTCTCAGCAGTTTGTACCCTGCCTTCTCAGGTGGAAAGCCCTCTTTTTTACCAGCTTGTTATTTATACACCTGGACATGAATTAAAAATCTCCTGAACTGGGGCATTTCCAGGCCATGTCCCCGGAGACCCAGGACTTTTAATCTAATGACGGCAAAGGCTTGACTGTGATGCAGCAGGCTCTTCAGCCACACTAAGCCTGGCCCATACCGATGGAGCTGCTACTGCCCAGTAATTTTATACAGGATCCACTTGAAAGTAAGCCACTACCATTAGAGCTAATTGGCTTACATTTACATTTACATTTTCGGCATTTAGCAGACGTCTTTATCCAAAGCGACTTAGATTACAGTTACAGTATACAGTCTGAGCAATTGAGGGTTAAGAGCCTTGCTCAAGGGCCCAACAGCATCAACCTGGCAGCGGTGGGGCTTGAACCAGCAACCATCTGATTACTAGTCCAGTACCTTAACCACTAGGCTACTGCTTGCCTTGGCTTAACAGTTTCCTACCGATCAGCCTGAATTAAGAAAAGCAGATGTGAAGGCTTGTCGGTGAGAGACCAGGCATTTGTGTTCGGTGAATGAATCACAAGCCTTTTTAGTTCCATTTATTAAGTTATGTTCATTCTCTTGTTTCCTTATTAGTAACTAGTAATAATGCTGTTATAACGTTTTTAGTTTTGTTTATTTGTTCAATTTCCAATAGTAACAACATATTTATTATTCTGTTTCTGTTAATAGTCTTTATCTTACATTTAAATTATAAATTTGTAGCATGATTAATACAAACCCCATTACAGGAAAAGTTATCTTGAACACATGGACATGTTGCAAATCTATCATTTGTTAATTCTCTTAAAGATGAATTAAACTGATGTTTAATGTTTTCACTGACCAAATGATTGTGACAAATTTTAAATTTTAAAGCCATTGACCTGCATGAATGGTACATTCAGAATGCCTCATTGGCTTGGTGGGTAGCACTGTCACCTCACAGCAGGAAGATCCTGGGTTTGATTTCCGGGTGGATCAGTCTGGGTCATTTTTTTGTATGAGTTTGCATGTTCTCATCATGTCTGTTCGGGTTTTCTCTGGGTTTGCTCCTACAGTCCAAAGACGTACACTGATCAGCCATAACATTAAAACCACCTCCTTGTTTCTACTCTTACTGTCCATTTTATCAGCTCCACTTACCATATAGAAGCACTTTACAGTTCTACAATTACTGACTGTAGTCCATCTGTTTTTCTGCATACTTTTTTAGCCTGCTTTCACCCTGTTCTTCAATGGTCAGGACACCCACAGGACCACCACAGAGCAGGTATTACTTAGGTGGTGGATCATTCTCAGCACTGCAGTGACACTGACATGGTGGTGGTGTGTTGTGCTGGTATGAGTGGATCAGACAGAGTATCCTTCATCAGTGGTCACAAGACGCTGCCCACGGGGTGCTGTTGGCTGGATATGTTTGATTGGTAGACTATTCTCAGTCCAGCAGTGACAGTGGGGTGTTTAAAACTACAGCAGCACTGCTGTGTCTGATCCACTCATACCAGCACAACACACACTAACACACCACCACCATGTCAGCGTCACTGCAGTGCTGAGAATGATCCACCACCTAAATAATACCTGCTCTGTGGGGGTCCTGTGGGGGTTGAATGAATGAATGAACACAATTTTTTGATGCTTTAAAGCAAACTCTACCAGTATATGCTAACGCTGTTATTTTTTTAAATTAGATTGGATTTTCAGTTTGAAATCGTGGTGCATCTGCATGATGTTTAACATATTCTTACTGATTACTGAGAAATGGACAAAAATCATTTAGCTGAAGTTACAGTGAGTAGAATAGGCCTGTGTTTACTCACACTTATGCATGCATACTATACAGGACAAATAAACTCTGACCCATGGTTCATATTTCATGAAGCTCGGTCATTCAAAGCACCTGTTTATATAAGAGCACTGTTAAGTGATGAATAGAGTGGGTTTGGTGGTTTTCTATTCAGGCTGCTTAATGGTTCTGATTGAAAGTAGTGATATTTCTACCTTTTGTTCATTTGTCTAATTATGAAAGTACATTAGGCATATAAGTGAACTCAAAGTGTTCAGAAAAACATGCACTTTAGTGTGATTTTCTACTTTTTTATACATTTCCCTTTGCACACCAGCCAGTGTCTGCAAACTGTTTGCCACAGCTGTTTAAAATGGCAGTGAAATATAATAAAAATGAAGTTGTCATATTCTGGATTACTTTTATTACTTGGGAACACTGGATATTATTGTGCTGATATTAAATCTGAGGAAATATGAAGTACATGCAGGAACAGCTAGCAGAATGTACATGCAATAGTCCTGTTTCCCCATAGAGGAGCTATTTTGTGAACAATATGAACAGCAGGAATATAAACTGTACAAATGAAAAACATGATTTTTTTTCATAACATGAATAGTGACTGTAAAACGCCGCTGTTCAGTTCTCTCAGTAGTAGAAGCAGTTGTTATTAAATAATTTTTATAGCAGCCACTTATTGCTTCTTTTGTGTTTGTACTGTGTGAGATCATTTGATCCCATGAGCGTTCAATGCTTTTCTGATTTGGTGTATTCATTGAAACTATTTTATCAGCTCCACTTACCATATAGAAGCACTTTGTAGTTCAACAATTACTGACTGTAGTCCATCTGTTTCTCTGCATGCTTTGTTAGCCCCCTTTCATGCTGTTCTTCAATGGTCAGGACCCCCCACAGGACCACTACAGAGCAGGTATTATTTGGGCGGTGGATCATTCTCAGCACTGCAGTGACACTGACATGGTGGTGGTGTGTTAGTGTGTGTTGTGCTGGTATGAGTGATTCAGACACGCAGCGCTGATGGAGTTTTTAAACAACTCACCGTCACTGCTGTACTGAGAATACTCCAACAACCCAAAATATCCAGCCAACAGCGCACCGTGGGCAGCGTCCTGTGACCACTGATGAAGGTCTAGAAGATGACCAACTCAAACAGCAGCAATGGAGGAGCGATCGTCTCTGACTTTACATCTACAAGGTGGACCAACTAGGTAGGAGTGTCTAATAGAGTGGACAGTGAGTGGACATGGTGTTTAAAAACTCCAGCAGCGCTGCTGTGTCTGATCCACTCATACCAGCACAACACACACTAACACACCACCACCATGTCAGTGTCACTGCAGTGCTGAGAATGATATACCACCTAAATAATACATACTCAGTTGTGGTCCTGTGGGGGTCCTGACCATTAACCATAGTAGGTTAAAAAATATGTAGAGAAACAGATGGACTACAGTCAGTAATTGTAGAACTACAAAGTGCTTCTATATGGTAAGTGGAGCTGATAAAATGGACAGTGAGTGTAGAAACAAGGAGGTGGTTTTAATGTTATGGCTGATTGGTGTACACATATATATGGGCATCAGAACATTAATACTTAAAAATGCATGGAATAAGTGCTAACTAAATCTTTAACATGGAATTGCACAGGTTTTAAATACAACATAGAATAGGAAACCAAGTTTATGTCATTATCCATATTCTTCATTTGTAGTTAAGATTGTACCACTATTTAAAAGCTCATAAAAAGTTTTTATTCTTAGCACTCTTAATTAGCTCTATATATATATATATATCGCTCTATTATAGCTTATAAAGATTATTATATCTGCATATATTCAATCAGCTGCTTTCCTTAGAGCATTACTGTTCTGCCGTGCTTATGAAAAAGTCAATTATATCTGTGTATGTAATGTAATTCCTGCCACATCTTCTCTTACTATATTTGGTTCTCAAACATCTGGCCACGCTAGTGAAGGACTAATTCCAAGATTCTCCCACATATTCATCTCCATCATCGTTCACTTTCAGTACATGGTCACAGATTAATGCTGTTCATTCTAAACGATTAGTATTTTTTACAAAGACAATAAAAAGTATAAAAGGTTTGCAGAATGGTATTTTTATTTCTTTTTTTGTTCTGTCTCTTATCCAAAAGCTTTGACCTGAATGTGTTGACCCTGGTTATGTTTTGGAATGTTGGAATGAAAGACCTTGAAAACACACATTTACACACACACACGAACACACACACACACACACATATGAACACACACACACACACACACAAAGCTCTTTGAGAACACTTATATTGTTCTTGGTGAGATCTGTAACATTAAATCTTTTTTGTCATTTCTCAACTAGCTCAGTTAAAATGAACTGGAAATCAACTAATTGTTCAAGATGTAGTTGTTTTCCCCCCAACACATAACACTGATTTGTAGAGTGTTTGCAGGATCAACTACGTGTTAAATTATTGGCACAGCTCTTTCGTGTCTTTACTCTCATTGTTTCTTCACGTTGTCTTACTCCACTGGCCTTGATAAAAATCACTATATTGTGGGTTATTGCTTCGTTGATCTATGATGCCCCAGCCCCCCTTGCAAACTAAGAAAGCTGCAAATATTTTTAAACTATGTAAGACATATACAGTGGATTAAGAAAGTATTCGGACCCTTTGATGTTTTGCCCAGTTTAGTGTGTTTGGATTTGATTTTGAATGGATGTAATTGCCATTTATATTTATCAATCTACAATGATGAAGTAAATTTATATTTTAGTTTGTCCAATATTCATTAAAAAAAACAAAAAAACAAATCTCTTATTCAGAAAAGTCTTCAGAGCCTTTGCTATGGCACTCCAAAATGTAGTCAGGTGCATCCTGTTTGCTTTAATTATCCCTAAAATGTGTCTTAGGCTTAAGTGGTGTCCACCTGTTTCAATTTGAAACAATTGGACATCGTTTGGAAAGGTCCACAATTTCCATTGCATTGTCAGGACATAAAAACAATCCATGCCATTTAATGAACTGTGAATCTCCAATGATTTTAAAACGGTAGAAGAAATAACCCAACAGCTGCTTTGAAAAAGCCCCAAAAGTACTATGCAGAGATGGGAGAACATGTCTAAAGAACAACAATCTCTGCTTTACCTCATAAATCAGGTATTTATGGTAGCAAGATGCCACCATAAATAAAAATGACATAGAAGTGCCCATTAGAGTTTTCTGAGGCATGATAAAAGAAAAGACTCTCTGGTCTGATGAGATGAAAATGAAACTGTTTGTACAGAAATGCAGATAAACAGGCACCGATCGTCACCTGGCTGATGCCTCTCAGACAAGGCGAAACCCCATCAAACATCTGTGGAGAGACCTGAAGTGCTATCCAATTACCCGATCGTAATTTGCCTCTTCTGCAAACCTCCACTCCTGACCGAGGAGGGTCACAACCATCCCCCAACCCCCCATCCCCCATTCTATTGGAATACTGACCACTTCTTTTTACGTGCACGAGACAGGCTCGTATGGGGATCGCACGGAGAGTCACATTTTGATCTCCATTATCATCCTTCTCATTTTGCAGAAGCCACTGATCAGCCAGCAGAGGAAACCCGGTTCAGCCATCGTCCAAATCCTTACAGACACACAGTCACTCGTGTCTGTGTAAACGCCCAGACAGCTGATAGCAGAGCTGAGATTCGAACTCGAGAGCTTGAGATCTTAGCACTGGTGGGCTAACGTATTTTATCACAGCTCCACCCGAGTGGCAGCAGTGCTTAGCACAGTGTTTAGCAGTTATAACAAACCCTCTATATTGTCCAGTGGACTAATCCATGTCTTATTTTAATGTTAACTTTACCAGAAATGTAAAATCATGGCATATAATGTACACACATAAGAGCATCTTTGTATGCTTTGCTTGCATAAACCTAGGACTTGCTTCTGAGTCCCTCCCTATTCTTTTCTAAATATAGTTTGTAGGGGGTCATGAAGATAGAGATGGTGATGGAGCCCCTCTGTTCAAGGATGATGAATGGCTTCACTGCTATTTTGGGGGCTGAGAAAGGATTGCCTGTGTAAAGATCAGCAAATAAAAGATCTACTCAGCACTACTGGGACATATTCTTTATAGTCGTACCAGTAAAATAAAACTAGAAATATGGAGGAACCTCCTCATGTTGCACACAAAGTAAAAGAGATGCTGTATTTCTTTTTCTGTCCACCCTTAGATTATGTTTCATTTCCTTTTCCCATTGAAACTGAACACGGGGTGTGGGTTTAGGGATGTTTCCTAGATGTGCACACTACACAAACACAGCTGTCAGCATTTATGCTAATAGATTTACCCAACAATCTATAATGAAGTTCGCAGGGTAGCTCTGCAGGTAAGGTATTGGACTCGTAAACAGAAAGTAGTGGTTTTAGACTCAACACTGCCGGGTTACCCTTGTTAAGCCTGTTATATTTGTGAAAATAAATTTTCTGTTGACTTAAGTAATATTAAATAAATAATTTGATTATAATGATTTTTATGTAATTAAAACATGTTAATCAAACTTTTAATTTTGTGTTAGTTTGTTATAGGGGTGCTCAAATAGTGCAGCGGTAAAGTACGCTAGCCCACTACCACTGAAAAATGAGCTTTAAGCTTCCTGTACCTTTTATAAACATCACAATATTGATAGCATTTTTCTGCTTGTTCTTCAGTTGTCCTGCCCATCATCATCTCATATACTACTTGACTCCAAATTCTGTATGTACTGTAGATTTACTGCTCTCCTTTGGGGCAGGCACACATTTACGTTGTCAGCATTTATCAAGACGCTTTTCACCTCCGAAGTCCAAAGCGACTTACACAATGAGCTGAACACGATGAGCAATTGAGGGTTAAGGGCCTTGCTCGGGGACCCAACAGTGGCAACGTGGTGGTGGCGGGGCTTAACCCGGCAACCTTCTGATTACTAGTCCCGTATTTTAACCACTGAGCTATCACTGCCCTTGCACACATGAAGTTGTTTTAGGCAGGGAGGACTGTCACTTGAATGTAAAATTGTGGATGACTGAGAACAATGTAATGTAGCCAGAATGTAACTTTTTAACTTTACCTTCATATGGTAGCTGTGGGGCACTCAGGTGGCACAGTGGTCTGAGATCCAGGTTCAAATCTCAGCAGTGCTATCGGGCAGCCAGGTGTCTACACGGACATTATTGACTGTGTCTGAAAGGGATGGCAAAAACCCTGCGATTGATTGGTACTGTGTCCAGGGTCTTTCTCACTTGCGCCAAGTGTTTTCTGGAAAAAAAAGGACACTCCATTAACCTGACCAGGACACAGCAGTTGATGAAAATGAAGTGAAATAAAAAAGGTAGTTGTATAGGCTAGTAGTGATAATAGAACTATTTAATGCACACACTGGGACTAAAACAAATAACCTAGGCAAACACTAACTGCCATGGCAGCTGTGTATCAACAATACCATTCATGTTTTACCCGATATTATAGAGCACTAAATGCAGCACTGCATCCTACTGTGTTGCTTATGCTTCTAAGAGCAGGGGAAATTAAATCTGTCCAAAATGTTCACTGTGCACTTAAAACACTTTTAAAGCTATAAAAGCTCTATGACACAACATCTAATGTTTCATTCTGCCCCCTGATCTAGTTTTCAGTCGTGGTCTGAGCCACTGTAAACAACATCCTGTGTTGTGGATGCAACATGGTCAGAAATTTTGAAACCTCTTTAACATTTGGAGTACAAAAGGGCTTAATTGACCAGTGTACTTACTTGAAAAAACGTCTCTAATAATGTGAATGGTGAAGGCTGTGCTGTACTTGCTTCTTCTGTACCCAAATACTATGAAGGAAATTTAAATAGTTTTATTTTTGTCCATTTTAATGCATCTTTTAATGAGCTTCTTTCACCATTTAATTTCTTTCTCAGCCCTTCTACTTCCTGTAGGCTTAGGGGGCTCCGGCAGCTACCCCACCTCCCACATCTATGTTTTAGGGCAGCTGCATGCCTCTACACCACTGTGAACAAGCATTATGTAATGTAACTATCTAATCAGATATCTGCATGACAAATTGCTTGTTAGCTGATAACTGTACTTTGGTGATATCAATTTGGCTATAACATTTCCTGATGACAGAATCTATGTTGTTTTCTTCACTACAGTCTTTTTCCCAACAATCACTCCTTTAATAACAGGAAATTTCATCATCATAAGCCTAATGAGGCAACTACAACTTTGTCTACATCATTAATCTACCTGCCTGTAATAACTGAAAACAAATGCAACTGATTAAGGACAATGAATTTCTTATCTGTTTGGTATTAAACCCACTACTAGGGCAACATTTCTTAATTCTGATTGTCAGTCATGCCAGTCAAAAATAATGGAAGCCTCAAACGTTTTGTAGACTATATACACCATAAGGACAAAATAACTGGGACACTGACTTGTTTCACCTACAGGATCTTGTACGACATCCCATTCTTAATCCTTAGGCATTAATATACAGTTGGCCCCCCATTTGCAGCTATAATAGCTTTCACTCTTTAGGGAAGGCTTTCTAAAAGGTCATACGCTTATGTCAGACGAGAGGGCCTGACTCACAATCCCAAAGGTGTTTGATGGAGTTAAGGTCAGGGCTCTTTTCAGACCAGTCAATTTCATCCACACCAAACCATGTTTATATGGACCGAGCTAGGGCAAAGTCATGTTGGAAGAGAAAGTTGTTCCCACAAAGTTGAGAGAATACAATTGTCCAAAATGTCTCTTTCAGTAGAACTAAGCGGCCTTGGCTATCTCCTAAAAAACCCATAGCGTTATCCCTCCTCCACTACATTTTACAGTTGGCACAATGCAGTCAGACAGGTAACGTTCTCATGACATTCATCAAATCCAGACTTCTTCATTAGACTGACAGATAGAAAAGCGTAGTTCATCACTGCACAGAACACATTTCCACTGCTCCAGAGTTTAGTGTCGACGTGCTTTATACCACTCCATCCATCGCTTGGCATTGTATTGGCATACATGTGTTTTTTTAATGGATGCCAGGAATTTCTTGTAAATGCAGCCTAATACTGCAAGAGTCTTTTTCTGTATTTGTCATGCCTCCGCTACTGAGCAGTGAGTGTTTACTGGGCCAGATAAACAAAGATAATAGATGGTCATGTCGTAGGTGTGCTGCATTTTTGACCCAGTGCAGGGTGACTCAACCAGCTTATGAAAGCACTAGATGATGGATTCCTTGTTCTTTCTTAGTCGTGTTCAGTACTATTACTAAATAACACAGGATGCAAGAGGATGCAGATTCAAGTTTAAAGTCACACAGATAAGCTTATAGCTGAAGAATATGTTTGTTTAGAAAAAAAAACAGTGCTTTATGTATTGTAGTATGGACACTAACATTACATTAACAAAATATATATAGCGGTCGCCACAGCTGATCTGGTCTGCATATCAGACTTGGCACAATTCTTCCTAACGCAATCCTTCTGTTCCTATCATGTCCGTGCAGACGGCTGACTGGCCAACAGCGTTGCTGAGATTTAAACACCAGGACTGCGAATCCCCAATTAGCGCCAATTAACTGATTATAGAATTTGAAATTAATAGAAATGTCCTACATACATTTGTGAATTAAAATAAACATTCATTGTAAGCAGAATCATTTTGTTTAGCTTTTTTGGTCATTAACATTAAGAGCAAGGGAGGAACATACAGTGTATGGGGCATAACACACTCACTCTTCACTTGCAGATTTTTTGTAGGTGGCAGGAGACTAAAGTATTCAGGAGAAACACATACAAGCATAAGGATAATACTGAAATATTCTCAGTCAGTGAATGGAAGTAAGGTTTGTCAAAAGGTCCACAAGGTCTCTTGCTTCTGTGTGGCCCACAAAGAGTAAAAATGCATATGGAAAAAAATGATCACATTGTATATAGCACTTTGTAATAAATAGTAGCAATCACATACTGTATGCATCAAAGCACCACATTAAGCCATTTTACCTCTTTAGTCATAAAGCATTGTGTTCTGTCTTTTTTCATCTAATGCACTCTTTAGTGCCACACGTTCTGCAGCCACGTGTATTCCCGTACTGCTTGGGTGTATGCTTGATCTTATACATGTAAACTGGGCACCGATTCATATTCGGTGCTTCTGCCATCCCTACCACCTTTCCATGTCTGTGTAGATGCCCAGCCAGCCAATAGTTTTTTTTGTTTGTTTTTTATAATATATATTTTTATGTTCATGTAGAGTGTAGAGATTTCAGGTATAGTGATGTTTTACCTGTGTTCTGCTCTAGAACATGGTGTGTGCTTTAGCCCTTTTGGCACCGCAGTGTGAGACTGAAGTAATTCAAAGCGTTAACAGCTGCTCAAGCCTGATTTATCATGGAAAACAGAGCGTGCTGGAGTGGTTTTAACAGTTACTTAATGTGATCTCTTTGGTTAAACCTTTATGTGAAGTGCTGTGAAGGCGAAAGGAGATTTACTGTGCACGTGTCCTAATTGCACATGTATTAATATGCATTGCTGCACTATAACAGAACTCTAGTAGGCTCCATTTCCTCATCGGCACATGCTGCTGTTTACATGTGCTTGTCTGTCTGTGAAGTTACTCCCTTAGGAACAGAAAAAGCAGATTTTATTGAGTAAATCACCTTTTTAGCATAACATGTGACTGGGAATGTTATTGGCTAATAAATGAGAGGTGTGCATTTACTGAGTGTGGTTGCTCTCCTGTTACAAATCCTGCTCAGTGTCAGCATTGTTAAAGATGTTCTTATCAAAAATACGGAACAGATAAACATGACCAAGAATAAGATGCCGTTCAGACAAACACTGACTGTCCCAGTAAATAGATGTCTGGTCGCTCCACTAATCTCTTGCTGAGCTCCAAAGTCAGGAGTTTTATACTCTATATTTAATAACCTGAAATGTGTATTTCCTTTTCTCTTCCTGTTTACCTGTCTCTAAAGGATGTCTGACAGTAATTTGGCAGGCTGACAGTGCTCTCTCCCCGGGTCTGTAATTGTCTACCTCTCAGTCTCTACCCAGGCTGACTAAAGAGCTCAGTCTGACCCAGCACAGCCAGCCATGATGCTGTCACTCCACTGGAAGTCTGTATGACTGTGTGTACATGCCAGCACTAAAGCTTTTAGTCCACATAATTGTCAGGAAAATTGAGTTAGTAATCACCTGGTGTAGCTTTCATATAGTTACTCACTGGGGTAAGTAAGTGTACTGCTTTCATAAATAAATTCCAATCTGTCTGGGAGGCAGAGAAAGGATTTCTTTAATTTAACACTGTTCGTTTCACTACTTTATACAAACCAGCTTTTCTGGCTGATCAGATTTATAAGTCAGTGATTTATGAAAGGGTGAAAATAAAGAAATGGAAAAACCAAGGAACTCAAACGTTAACTTTGGGGTTAGAGAGCCTTGTAACACATTTCTTTTAAATCAGTTAATGTATGCCGGGGCAGCACGGTGGTGCAGAGGGTAGCACTATCACCTCACAGCAAGAGGAGTCTGAGTTTGATTTCCTGGGTCTTTTCTGTGTGGAGTTAGCATGTTCTCCTAGTGTCCACATGGGTTTCATTTGAGTGCTCCAGTTTGCTTCCACAATTTCACAGACATGCAGTCAGGCTAATTGGAGCTACTAAAAATGCCGTGTGTGTGTGTGAGAATCTTTGCCTTGTGATGGACCGGCCACTTGTCTGCAGACAATGATTTTTTTCAGCTTTTATTTCTCTTTCACCACATTCCCAGTGGCTCAAAAGTTTAAATACATGTGGTTAGTATTTAATAGATTTGCCTATAAATTGTTTAAACGTTTTGGGTAGCCTTCTACAAGCTTCTCATAACAGTTGCTGGAATATTGGCCCATTACTCTTGACACAATTGGTATAACTGAGTCATGTTTGTAGGCCTCTTGCTTGCAAAAAAAGTTAGATTTTTGTCACCATGTGCAGTTCCAAAATGTAACCTGGCTTTTTTATGACGATTTTGGAGCAGCAGCTTCTTCTTTGCTGAGCATTTTTTCAGGTCATGTCAATACAGGGCACTTTTACTGGTGATATAGATAACTTGCATATAATTATTTGAACAGATAAACATAGTATATTCAGGTGTTTGGAAAGTGCTCCCAGGGATGTACCAGACTGATGTCTTGGCTGATTTCTTTTGATTTTCCCATGATGTCAAGCAAAGAGACAATAGGCCTTGAATTAAAGCCCTAAAACACTGTCACAGGTACACTTCCAGTTATATTATATTGTTTTCTGGAACTTTCCAAGCTATACAAAGGCACAGTCAACTTGGTGTATGTAAACCAAAAACTATAGTTTTATCTGTCAAGCAGTTAAATATGAGTTTTTAAGTAACTTAAGTGTATGAAACTTTATGACTTTCATCATTCTTTTGGTTAATATTGTCATTATTATGTTTATATATTTCATTATATGGCCAAGTGACTTCAGTGCCTAAATAAATAGGGCTAGTTTAACTTCACCTGTTAGACTGAGACAAAGCATTACAGTGAAAAAGCTGTAGCCGAAAGTCTGTTACTTTCACTTGAGTATTTTTTAAATAATGCCACTTTTATTTAAATTATATTTTACTTGACTACCCACATCTAGTAATGTTAAGATTTAAAACAAATACAATACTTAAGTAAAGTGTACTTTAGATCTTTAACTAAGTAATTGTCAGTGTGATCTTTATTTACTGAATAATTCTTTTTGTATTGAAACTGGTGGCAGTATATCCATATGAAGTTTCACTGATGGAAGCATTAAATAACTCACAGTGGGGAATTAAACAGACAGGATGTGTAAAAGGAAACCAAGTAGAATAAAAGGTGCAGAAAGTGGTGGCGTGACTGTGCATTGTCTCTCATTACGGAATTGTATGTGTCCCAAAGCAGACACTTAACTTTCCTGTCTCTACTGCTTTCAGGAACTGCCTGTGACCTCAGACCAGGGTTATAATAGTTAACGAAAAATGGTTATGGGCATCTATCCATTTATGTGTTACAGCTTAATCATGATGAGTAGCAGTAGGTCCAGTGCCTAATATTGGGATGCTGGGTGCAAGGGATACACCCTGGACAGGTCACAGGCCATTATACACTTACTGATTTACTCATTAATCATTTACAGGCAGTTTACAGTAGCCAATTTGCTTGGAGGCATGATTTGGAGTGTTAAAACCCACACAGTTACTGGCAGAACTTTATCATGTTCAGGGTTGTGGTGGGTCTGATTCATTGGGCGAAAGGCAGGAAACACTACATACAGGTCATCACAGGCAGTCCAACACACACATACACACTCATTTTCACACACAATTACACTTAGAGCACTTTTAGTAGCTCCAGTTGGCATCACTGCATGTCTTTGGACTTGTGAGAGAAAACCAGAGCACCCAGAGAAAACCACACAGACAGGGAGAACATGCAAGCTCCACGAAGAAAAGAACTGAGGGGACTGCATTGAATCAAATCCTGGCGCTTCTGATATATTTCACAGATTTTAAGGCTCATTACAGCAACCCTTCGCACCCTGTTCTGTAAAATGCAAGACCTGCACCGATTCCGCAAAATTAAACACCTCCGCACACATGGCTCTGTCTTCTAAGCCAATTCTGCCATATTATACCATATTTCTTACACTGCCCTTTTCTCCCACGCACAGACAGTTTCTCCATAACTAACCACCAGAAGTATCACTTCGTCTGAGGCAGGTCACCCAGTGGTGGCTAGGGAGGGGTTGTGTCCGGCTGCTCATGTTACGTCTGCATGTCTGGGGAAAGTGCTGAGGAGAGAAGAATTTGAGCTGCTATTACTTTTACTTTCCTTTCCTCCTAGGCCTGTATGGTAACCTTTTGATGAAGTTACCTTATCAAAAATATTATGTTTTGTCTACTGATCTAAATCTATTCTATTCTATTATAAAATAGTAAAGGCAATAAAAAGGAGGGAAATTCATTTTTTCTTGCATGTCATATACTAAAGGTTATTAAATCTATTTACATGTTACACACACACTCTATTTCTGTGATGTGCGTAAATCATTATGCAGGGTTGAATGTCAGGGTTTAGTATTACATACATGTTAAATGCTGTCTGTGTTTTTAGTTTTTATAATTGCCAGGGTAGAGAACCTGCTCTAGCAAGTAAACATTAGCGAAACATTATTGTCAGTTCAACAATTTGCTAAATTACAGTTTCTCTTGCTGTCCAGAAATCTGCCAGTGGCTTTCTTTAAAAATAATTTGCTTATACACTGTGTTCCAAATTATTATGCAAATAATATTTTCTCAGATTTTCCAAAATTACCTATATGAATTGCAGTCATTGTAATTTTCCAGTCATCAACTATTAGAGTACAATTGAAAGGTTTTTGAACAAACTGCCAATGATAACAGTATATAAAAAAAAAAATAAAACACTCAAAATGCATGTTCCAAATTATTATGCACAGCAGAGTTTTCAACCTTTTCATTTTTATAAAGAACAAAAAAATGGTCATTTGTGAAATTATAAGCATTAGCAGGTTATTACAAACTGAAATCAAACAGTTTTCAAGTCAAAACTTTATTCTAGGTGATGTTACATTTGCACATAGGACCCCTTGTTCGAAAGGAGCTTCTGAACTCTCTCGTCCATTGAATTTGTCAGGTTTTGGATGGTATCTGCTTCAATTGTTTTGCATGAGGACAGAATACCCTCCCAGAGCTGTTGCTTAGATGTGAACTGCCTCCCGCCATCATAGACACTCCTTTTGATGATGCTCCAGAGGTTCTCAATGGGGTTGAGGTCAGGGGAGCATGGGGGCCACACCATAAGTTTGTCCCCTTTTATGCCCATAGCAGCCAGAGATGCAGATGTGTTCTTTGCAGCATGAGACGGTGCATTATCATGCATGAAAATGATCTTGCTGCGGAATGCACGGTTCTTCTTCTTGAACCATGGCAGGAAGTGCTGTTTGAGAAACTCCACATACCTTTTGGAGGTCATCTTTACCCCTTCAGGGATCCTAAAGGGGCCGACAATCTCTCTCTCCATGATTCCAGCCCAAAACATTACTCCACCTCCTCCTTG
Organism: Trichomycterus rosablanca; assembly: GCF_030014385.1. Taxonomy (NCBI): domain Eukaryota; kingdom Metazoa; phylum Chordata; class Actinopteri; order Siluriformes; family Trichomycteridae; genus Trichomycterus; species Trichomycterus rosablanca. The sequence continues at coordinate 7,139,461 of NC_085992.1, read as the reverse complement.
TTGGCGCCGTAGCCTTGTTTGCATGGGGTGTCCATCAACCAGCCATCCTCCACTCCATCCATCTGGACCATCGAGCGTTGCACGGCACTCATCGGTGAACAAAACAGTTTTGAAGTCAGTCTTCATGTATTGTTTGGCCCACTGGAGCCGTTTCTGCTTGTGTGCAGTGGATAGAGGAGGTCGACAGGATGGCTTACGCACAGCTGCAAACCTCTGAAGGACCCTGCATCTTGTTGTTCGGGGGACGTTGGAGGCACCAGCAGTTTCAAAAACTTGTCTGCTGCTATGACAAGGCATTTTTGCAGCTGCTCTTTTAACCTGACGTAATTGCCTGTTGGAAAGAGTCCTCAATTTTCCCTTATCAGCACGCACACGTGTGTGCTCTGAATCAGCTACATACTTCTTGATTGTGCGATGATCACGATGAAGTGTCTTGGCAATGTTGATTGTAGTCATGCCTTGACCTAAACACTCCACAATTTGTTGCTTCTCAGCAGCCGACACATCCTTTTTCTTTCCCATTTTGGCTGAAAATGTAGGCTGCTTAATAATGTGGGACAGCCTTCTTAAGTAGTCTTGCCTTTAATTGGACACACCTGCCAAACTAATTAGCACAGGTGTCTGCAATTGCTTTCAGTGATATAAAGAGCCCTGACACACATCACCATCAATGAGTTTAACTGACAAACAAAAAAATTCTTACCTTATCACTCCTAAACACTTTTTGCATAATAATTTGGAACACAGTGTAGAGCTACTTAGGAGCAACTTTGGTGAGGTCTAATAGCTCATAGGTCTGTAAAAAAAACTGTAGGGTTTGCATTAAAATGAATAAATAAACTTGTTTGCACCACCAGGATGGGATAGTACCTGTTTGATAAAAGTACCCAATATTTATTTTTAAGCTGGACTAACCAGTGGCGTAACTAGGAGCTCATGGGCCTATATATATATATATATATATATATACAGGGGTTGGACAAAATAACTGAAACACCTGGTTTTAGACCACAATAATTTATTAGTATGGTGTAGGGCCTCCTTTTGCGGCCAATACAGCGTCAATTCGTCTTGGAAATGACATATACAAGTCCTGCACAGTGGTCAGAGGGATTTTAAGCCATTCTTCTTGCAGGATAGTCTACGTGATGCTGGTGGAGGAAAACGTTTCCTGACTCGCTTCTCCAAAACACCCCAAAGTGGCTCAATAATATTTAGATCTGGTGACTGTGCAGGCCATGGGAGATGTTCAACTTCACTTTCATGTTCATCAAACCAATCTTTCACCAGTCTTGCTGTGTGTATTGGTGCATTGTCATCCTGATACACGGCACCGCCATTGGATGCACATGGTCCTCCAGAATGGTTCGGTAGTCCTTGGCAGTGACGCGCCCATCTAGCACAAGTATTGGGCCAAGGGAATGCCATGATATGGCAGCCCAAACCATCACTGATCCACCCCCATGCTTCACTCTGGGCATGCAACAGTCTGGGTGGTACGCTTCTTTGGGGCTTCTCCACACCGTAACTCTCCCGGATGTGGGGAAAACAGTAAAGGTGGACTCATCAGAGAACAATACATGTTTCACATTGTCCACAGCCCAAGATTTGCGCTCCTTGCACCATTGAAACCGACGTTTGGCATTGGCACGAGTGACCAAAGGTTTGGCTATAGCAGCCCGGCCGTGTATATTGACCCTGTGGAGCTCCCGACGGACAGTTCTGGTGGAAACAGGAGAGTTGAGGTGCACATTTAATTCTGCCGTGATTTGGGCAGCCGTGGTTTTATGTTTTTTGGATACAATCCGGGTTAGCACCCGAACATCCCTTTCAGACAGCTTCCTCTTGCGTCCACAGTTAATCCTGTTGGATGTGGTTTGTCCTTCTTGGTGGTATGCTGACATTACCCTGGATACCGTGGCTCTTGATACATCACAAAGACTTGCTGTCTTGGTCACAGATGCGCCAGCAAGACGTGCACCAACAATTTGTCCTCTTTTGAACTCTGGTATGTCACCCATAATGTTGTGTGCATTGCAATATTTTGAGCAAAACTGTGCTCTTACCCTGCTAATTGAACCTTCACACTCTGCTCTTACTGGTGCAATGTGCAATTAATGAAGATTGGCCACCAGACTGGTCCAATTTAGCCATGAAACCTCCCACACTAAAATGACAGGTGTTTCACTTTCATTGTCCAACCCCTGTATATATATATATATATATCAGTGGCGATTTCTGTAAGACTGCAAGGGAAGCTCAGCTTCCCCTAAAATGTCAAAAATTAAATGGTCAAATATGTACAGTTGTGTTAACATTTCATTGACTACAAATGTGTTAGAACACGTTCATCTCGAAGACGAGTTCGTTCAGAATCAGCTACTTATCACAAATCGACTCGATTTTGTTAACTTAACTCATACATTCCCGGAGCGTCAATGCATTTACCCGCAGACGCTGAGCGTCTCTTTGCTTCTATGGGGCTGCATGGGCGGGACCTTGAAACTGGCCGGTCATGGGATAAATGCCACGATTTTGTCCCGCCCCCAGACGCTGAGCGTCTCTGGGGGTCAATGGGGCTGTGGGCGGGTCTGGATGCTGAGCTTCTGCAAGATCATTGGAGGATCAGTCGAAAGGCTGAATCCCGTTTTGATTGACAGCTGTCGCTGGGAGCTTCAGTACCATCGCGGATTTTGCGAGTGAAGTCGGAAGACAAACTGCAACCCATTTCATGCCATTTTCTTGAAAACTAACAAAGGGGAGAATTTATACATTTATATATAAATAAATTGACAAATTTTATGATGTAAGCCGACAATGAGCTTCCCCTCTTTGAAAGACCAGCAGCCGCCACTGATATATATATATATATATATATATATATATATATATATATATATACAGTGTATCACAAAAGTGAGTACACCCCTCACATTTCTGCAAATATTTTATTATATCTTTTCATGGGACAACACTATAGAAATAAAACTTGGATATAACTTAGAGTAGTCAGTGTACAACTTGTATAGCAGTGTAGATTTACTGTCTTCTGAAAATAACTCAACACACAGCCATTAATGTCTAAATGGCTGGCAACATAAGTGAGCACACCCCACAGTGAACATGTCCAAATTGTGCCCAAAGTGTCAATATTTTGTGTGACCACCATTATTATCCAGCACTGCCTTAACCCTCCTGGGCATGGAATTCACCAGAGCTGCACAGGTTGCTACTGGAATCCTCTTCCACTCCTCCATGATGACATCACGGAGCTGGTGGATGTTAGACACCTTGAACTCCTCCACCTTCCACTTGAGGATGCGCCACAGGTGCTCAATTGGGTTTAGTCCATCACCTTTACCTTCAGCTTCCTCAGCAAGGCAGTTGTCATCTTGGAGGTTGTGTTTGGGGTCGTTATCCTCTTGGAAAACTGCCATGAGGCCCAGTTTTCGAAGGGAGGGGATCATGCTCTGTTTCAGAATGTCACAGTACATGTTGGAATTCATGTTTCCCTCAATGAACTGCAGCTCCCCAGTGCCAGCAACACTCATGCAGCCCAAGACCATGATGCTACCACCACCATGCTTGACTGTAGGCAAGATACAGTTGTCTTGGTACTTCTTACCAGGGCGCCGCCACACATGCTGGACACCATCTGAGCCAAACAAGTTTTTCTTGGTCTCGTCAGACCACAGGGCATTCCAGTAATCCATGTTCTTGGACTGCTTGTCTTCAGCAAACTGTTTGCGGGCTTTCTTGTGCGTCAGCTTCCTTCTGGGATGACGACCATGCAGACCGAGTTGATGCAGTGTGCGGCGTATGGTCTGAGCACTGACAGGCTGACCTCCCACGTCTTCAACCTCTGCAGCAATGCTGGCAGCACTCATGTGTCTATTTTTTAAAGCCAACCTCTGGATATGACACCGAACACGTGGACTCAACTTCTTTGGTCGACCCTGGCGAAGCCTGTTCTGAGTGGAACCTGTCCTGGAAAACCGCTGTATGACCTTGGCCACCATGCTGTAGCTCAGTTTCAGGGTGTTAGCAATCTTCTTACAGCCCAGGCCATCTTTGTGGAGAGCAACAATTCTATTTCTCACATCCTCAGAGAGTTCTTTGCCATGAGGTGCCATGTTGAATATCCAGTGGCCAGTATGAGAGAATTGTACCCAAAACACCAAATTTAACAGCCCTGCTCCCCATTTACACCTGGGACCTTGACACATGACACCAGGGAGGGACAACGACACAATTTGGGCACAATTTGGACATGTTCACTGTGGGGTGTACTCACTTATGTTGCCAGCTATTTAGACATTAATGGCTGTGTGTTGAGTTATTTTCAGAAGACAGTAAATCTACACTGCTATACGAGCTGTACACTGACTACTCTAAGTTATATCCAAGTTTCATGTCTATAGTGTTGTCCCATGAAAAGATATAATGAAATATTTGCAGAAATGTGAGGGGTGTACTCACTTTTGTGATACACTGTATATATATATATATATATATATATATATATATATATATATATATTGGTCTAGTAACATTAAGCAGGTTACACAAATTCCCAAAATCCCTTGCTGTGCACTCTCTGTATATTTTGATTACACGTATTCTGATATTTCATTGTCTTGTAGTTATTTTAATATTTCACTTAACGAAAATATTGTGTTTTTACTTTCGTTATCATGCTGCTCAACCAGTGGGGATGCTACAGGTCCTTTGCTGCGTGCGGTGGTGAAGTTGTGGGAATAAAGGCACACGACAAGATAGAGTTCACTTTAACTGTTTAGTCAGGACTTCAATGAGCGTTACAACACTTTAGACTGCCTAGCTCGAGCATCCAAACTACCTATTGGGTTCAATGCTGGGGGCATACGGCAAGCTGAGCTGAGTGTCACTCACATATCGCAGCTACAATATTATAATAATAACGACCGGGCGAGTGCACCCGCTATGGGCCCCAGTGCACCTGCTATTCCTCCCCCCCCCCCCCACCCCCTTCACTTCAGGTGGAAAATTAGAACAGCCAATGCACCTGCTAGCAGATTTTTGGAAAGTTACTACATTACTATCCTACTATGGTTTTAGAACGCCGAAAGCAGAATATCAAATAATATGCAATATTTCTCACAGACAGTGATCGAAGTTGAGTATTAAACCCAGGTTTCTATAATTCTGAAGATGTGCAGCCCTACTACCTGCTTTGCCATATACCACCTTTGTTATCATTATTATTATTATTATTATTATTATTATGAATATTATTATTATTATGAATATTATTATTATGGTGATTATTATTATTATGATTATTATTGTTATTGGGGTGCTCAGGTGGGCACTATTGCTGGGATCCAGGGTTCAAATCTCCTTCAGTGCTATCGGCCATCTGGGCGTCTATGTACATGATTGGCTGTGTCTGAGGGGGGATGGATCTTTTATAATTAAAAATTAATTTAAATCTAAATTTAATCAGAGCGCATCATCTGTTAGTCATACAGCTATGTTAGTCAGCTATGTTTTACAATAGTAAACGTATTAATGCTATTTAGCGTATTTCCTTATTCATGTCTGAATCAGAATGGCCTCTTGTTGGATGGTTTGGCTTCTTTTTATCATTAAAAAAATGCTAAGAACTTGTAACCATGGTAACAACACTGCATTAGCCCCATTTCTTTACTAAAAGCTTATTACCATCTTGTTACTACATGCAGTAAACCAAAGAACGTGTTAGGCTAATGATTGTCGTATAAAATACTGACACAATATTAGTTCATTTAGATATAAATTATTACCAGAGTAGGTTTAAAAGGAGATCAGGGGACAAGTTCCCTGACTATGAAAAAGGACTAATATAAAGCATTTTTCATAGTAAAAATATTAATAAATTATATTAAATATGATCTGGGATTTTTCACTCCATCCAGTGGATCTTTTGTTTCATTAAATTAAGCCACACATTTACATTTGTGGAGTTCAGCAAACGCTTTTATCCAAAGCCACTTAAAATTATGACTGGACACAATTTGAGCAATAAATGGTTAAAAGCCTTACTCAGGGGCCCAACAGTGGCAACTTAGCAGTGTTGGGGGTTGAACCAGCAACCTTCTGATTACTTGTCCACTAGAGATTTATGATTCAGCATCTTCCTTACTGATGTTAAAGCTGACTTAGTAACTGACTTGTAGAACAAGTCCCTAGCTTTGCACACACTTGATATTGCTTGAGCCTCATCTGAAAAAAACAAAACAAAACAAAAACATAATTAATAAAACAGCAAACCACCCCAGACTGCTCCTTTAAAAAAAATATTATTATAGTTGCAGGTGGCAAGTCAATTATTATGGAATTATTGAAAGTAGCGTCTACAAAAACCATCTGTAGCAAACTCAAAGTAAAAGCTCTGTCCTTGCAAGATTATTTTAGGGTTTAGGGTGTTCGAAAACCTAGTGAGCTGCCTTGCTGTCTTACTGCCTACATAGGCAGCTGCCTCAGTAGAGAGGATTCTAATAAGTCATCGACTCATAAGGCAGGTTATTCAAACGCACTACTTAGACAGCGATGACATTGGGTTTTGCTTACTAAGCTAACACAGTTAGCCTTATGCCATTCAAACAAATGGGATGAGGTGGCACAACGCGCTAGCATGTCAAATAACATCTGCCGGCGTGTACCGAAAACGGTTAAACTGTCCCTGACGAGCCTGAACTTGCAAATAAATACACTTGTACATGTTTATACAAATTAAAAATCAATAATAATTTATTTACGTTTGAACATAAGTCTGTTCGTTTCTCTGCACCGTCCACCATATTTTTTATTTATCTGTGAGAAAAGTTATGCCGCATTGAATGCTGGGATTGCCTCCACTGCTTAGGTAGCATCGGATGCTCCCTCATTCTTGAGTCAAAATAACATTGAAATTTTAAGATACCTTAGTAGACAGCATATTAAGGCATCTAGGATTTCAAACAGCCTCCTTCTCGAGAGCACGCGTAGGGTGACGTAAAATGCTGTCTATGTAGAGAGCTCACCCTGTGTTTCATCTACTGATTCATCTACAGTGTATTTTATGTAATGCATGTAGGAGCAGAACAATACAGAACCAGTATTTACGTACACTAAACACAGAATGTACTGACTTGTTTTGGTGTAACTTTGGTATCTCATGGCATGTGTAAGTTTCTTATGGCATGTGTATGAACAATATGAACTGAACAGTCCTGAAACAGGCCTGCTTTTTCTTTCCTTTTCTGTTCCATCCCACCAGAAGCTGAAGTGGCTGCTAAGCTCTGACTGTCCTGCTGAGACAGTCCAGGTGACAGTACGCAGAACTACTTACTCTCAGTACAGTAGCAGCAGTAAGTTTAGCTTACGCCAGAAAATCTCTGTCCACAAATGCACATAGTCTCTGTTTTCATTTACTGGGTTATTTAGTCACAACCTTAGCTAATAATCCCCAGGTGGGGTGGTCCGGGTTCTTTCTGTGTGAAGTTTGCATGTTCTCCCCGTGTCTGCGTGCTCCGGTTTCCTCCCACAGTCCAAAGACGTGAAGAAGTGAAGAGGTGAACTGGAGATGAAAATTGTCCATGACCGTGTTTGATATTAAACTTGTGAACTGATGAATCTTGTGTAATGAGTAACTACAGTTCCTGTCATGAATGTAACCAAAGTGTAAAACATGACGTTAAAATCCTAATAAACAAACAAACAAACCTCAGCTAATAGGATTTAATCCCTGTGTAGTCACTGCAGAGTCAAAACTAATAAAAAAATGTTGTTGGGTCCTGGTTATTCAGGCTCCTACTACCTGTCCAATTCTTTATCTCCTCTTTTACCTGTCTCCATAACTCCTCTGCCTTTTCTCTTTTTAGTAATCTTCTTCACCTCTATCAGCGATTTATAGACATATACTGACATCTGGTTAGTACAGACTTACACAGAGTGTGGTGGAAAGGAAAAGAAAAGGAGGCAAGTAAGGGAGTACGGGGGCAGCGTTTAGGGTTTGATGAGAACCTGCTGCTGTCTACCTTTATGCCAGCAGTGTTTATGGAGCCTGTCAGCTGCTGGAGCTCACCAGTTTCCCTGGGTCTGGATCCTGTTAGAACAGGATTTGTGCTCATCACATGGAAAAGAGCTTGTGTCTTAAACTCCCACTCTTCTTAATAGTACCCAAAAGAGAAACGATAAAAGAGGAGGGGGATAAGCGAGTTAGGGAGAGTTTCCTGGCCCACACCTTCAAAGCCAAGCAGCACTGCATCATGGAAATTTGGCCATGCTCCTCAAACAAACGGGCGATGTCAACTGCCCTTAGGAATCATTATGACTCTAAATGTTCAGCTCACTGCTGAGTGTGTTTCTCTGCCACTGTCTGTCACGCCCTGGTGACTGAGGATAATTGTAATTTTTTTACTTTGTCATTTAAATAATTCAACATCTTGTTTTTATGGTAGCAGTTGTTTTGTCTAGGAGTTGTTTTGCTATTCTTTGTTACACCCACAAGAGTGTAAAAAAGACTGGTCATTTACAACTGACCATTGCCTTCATGAGAACTGCTTATAATGATAAGTGTCAAGCCCTTAGGGTTGATAAAATTGGTTGCCTAGAATTATGTGTTTCGGGCAAGCACATTTTGTGTCCTGCTTTTTTGTGTGTTTTTTATTTGTACTTTTTCAGTAGAAAGTAACTCAGTAGGCAGAACATTGTGATCACAAATCACATTTTAGATCTACACATCACCAACATCACCAAGTCTGTACTACATGGGAGCAAAGAGAAAATGTACGACAATAGAGAGCTTTGCAACAGAAACAAAAACAGCAACGTATGACTTTTGCTAACATTTTAGCTACTAGGTTATCTTCTACCACCACAGATACCTTAATCTGTGATTCAAAAAAAGGAAGAACAGTCGCAGTTTTCTTAGGCTTATGTTTGTAAGGGCTAGATTTACATTACATTTCATTTTACCCTACTTTCATTTAGCAAATGCAAACAATTGAGGGTTAAGGGCTTTGCTCAGAGGCCCAACAGTGGCAACATTGGAGGTGGTGGGGATTGAACCAGTGATCATCTGATTACCAGTCCAGTACCGTAACCACTGAGAACTTCCATACAATTGAGTTGTATTTTCCAGATGTAGATAAGCCTCTCGTACCTAAAGATTACATAAACATTTATAAAGTCTGATTTGTCATTTAAACTGACCTTGACTATTTTTAGGTCAAGTAAACAAAATAACTAATTGAAGTTACAGGCCTCTAGAGCTTTGTATGTGAACACCTGACCATGAGCTTTTTGGGCATCACATTCTAAAACCATGGACTTTAATATATTGTGGCACCCACAACCTGCCTAGTGTTTTTCATGTTTTGTTTAAATACCTCTGCCAGTGCTACAATCTTTGCTTCTTTAAGAGTATCTGATATCAGTTCAGTTTCTGTTCTTGATCTCATGGTGGTTTAACATCGTTTTGAAAACCTTGTCCTCCCTGTGCATTGCCCTTTTTCTTGCCACCCTACCCCACAGCCCAGACATATGATGAACATGGAAGATTGTTGACACATGTAGTACACAACCAGTACTAGCCAGAAATTCCTGCAGCCGCTTTAATGTTCCTGTAGGCCTCCTGGCAGCCTCCTAGAGCAGTTTTCATCTTGTCTTTTTATCGACGTCCAGTTCTTTGTAATGTCACTGTTGTGCCATATTTAATCTTCACTGTGTTCCATGGTATGTGTAATGCTTTGGAATTTTTTTGTACCCTTTCCTGACTGATGCCTTTAACAATGAGCTCCCTTTGATGCTTTGTAAGCACTTTGCAGACCGTACCTTTAGCTGTAAGGTGCAAAAGAGCTGAACTTTATATAGGGGTAATTAGAGTCACTTTAATTGATGGCAGGGACTGACTACTATTTAACATGAGCTTAAATGTGATTGGTTCACGTGTGAACACATCTCCAGTTATAAGAGGGGGACACACGCAGCCACATTACATTACATTACATTGCATTATTTTATTTTTTCCCTCTAAACAATTTTAATTTTATTTTTTTTCAATTGAATTGCACAGATTGTTGGTCACATTAAATGTGGAATTAAATCTGAAATGATTTTTCACTTTCTAAATTTTGGCACATTACAAAACCTGCACAAGGGTGTGTAGACTTTTAAAATCCGTTGTAAGAGAGTCTGGCTACAGTTAAAAAATGAATAAAGAACTGCATTTGTTAGAAACCCAGATGACAGCAACACAAGCACCAGTGTGTCTCAAGAAAATTCTTGGACGAACTACTGCTTCTTCGCCTTCCAAAAATTACTGAAAGATCACAGTTAAAAATAGAATGACAAAAATAGAATTACGGTCACTGTTTATGTTTCAAAAAGGAATAAACAGTGGGCACGTGTTATTATTTGTGCTTTCTGACTAATGAGCCTAATAATTATAATGACTGATTGCTGATGGTACAAGCTTAGTAAGTGTTTGCACTCACTTCAGTCAACTATTGCCCCGAAGATTTCTCGAGGCTTTGAAAGCCTTGGCTCTGCCGTGTTTTGTTAAGTAGTTGCTTAGAAATAAAACCCTGTGTTTTATCTACCCGATCAGTCTTGTAAGATAGTGAAGTAGACTTTATAAACAGGGATTAGTTAATAGACTCTTGGCAGCGGGACATCCTGTCTTCTGCTTGTCCTCCCTAAGACAGACTGCGAGACCCAGAGCAGCACTCAATAGCTCATTGCTCTGTTACATCAGCCAGCCAGAGGGGGTGAGAAGCAAACAGATCTGATGTGTGTGTGGTTGAAATGATTCAATAGGTTTGCAGTTAGCGCAGAGCTGAGTGAGCTTTACGGGCTTCCTTACTGTTTTATTTGGCCATAATTGTGAGATCTTAAACTGCCTCCTTCTGTAAAAGTGTTTGGGAGGAATTACAGAAGAACGACGCTCCTTTAACGTCAGATGTGGTGTGGGTTACACATTAGCGCTGTGGTAGGTGAGTTTAAATGAGGCCTGAAGACCCTATAAGTTCACTCATTTAAGAAACCTCCTCATAATGAGCATGATCACGGTGTGCAATATATTATTGTATATAATATTCTCATTTAATATACCTTTAGGGATTCACTGATTAATGTGGACCTGTCAATAATTCATGACGCTGCAGTGAAAACATTTTCTGTGACATGGCTGTGGCATTATGGGAACAGTTTCAGTACCCTGGACAGCACCACGACAACATTCTGATTGGACAACAACAGGCCTGTGTTAGACCCTGGTATTTAATCTTGTCCACAAAGTGCAAGTGTGGTTGATGATTTTCTTACTCCACTTGTTAAAATAGCTGCCTTGGTCCTCGAATGAATGATACAGTAAAATGAGGTAACACTCCTGCCTCTTTGTGGATAAATTTAACATATAAATGAGTTAATGACAAAGAAGAAAAGACATTAATTCGAAAATAGCTATTAAAAGTTTTTTACATCTGTAATAATTCATTTAGGTGGCACAGTGGGTAGTGCTGTCGTCTCAGAGCAAGAAGTGCCTGGGTTAGATTTTAGGTTCGAATTTCCCAGCCAGACGGCCAGGGTCCTTTCAGTGTCTGCAGGAGCGTAACTACCGGGGGGACAGGTGCACTGGGCCCCATGGCGTGCGGGGGCCCTCCACGACATGAACCAATTGGCTGCACTCGCCAGGTTGTTATCGCTATATTGCACATTATATATTATCATTATTATATATATATATATATATATATATACAGTGTATCACAAAAGTGAGTACACCCCTCACATTTCTGCAGATATTTAAGTATATCTTTTCATGGGACAACACTGACAAAATGACACTTTGACACAATGAAAAGTAGTCTGTGTGCAGCTTATATAACAGTGTAAATTTATTCTTCCCTCAAAATAACTCAATATACAGCCATTAATGTCTAAACCACCGGCAACAAAAGTGAGTACACCCCTAAGAGACTACACCCCTAAATGTCCAAATTGAGCACTGCTTGTCATTTTCCCTCCAAAATGTAATGTGATTTGTTAGTGTTACTAGGTCTCAGGTGTGCATAGGGAGCAGGTGTGTTCAATTTAGTAGTACAGCTCTCACACTCTCTCATACTGGTCACTGAAAGTTCCAACATGGCACCTCATGGCAAAGAACTCTCTAAGGATCTTAAAAGACGAATTGTTGCGCTACATGAAGATGGCCAAGGCTACAAGAAGATTGCCAACACCCTAAAACTGAACTGCAGCACAGTGGCCAAGATCATCCAGCGTTTTAAAAGAGCAGGGTCCACTCAGAACAGACCTCGCATTGGTCGTCCAAAGAAGCTGAGTGCACGTGCTCAGCGTCACATCCAACTGCTGTCTTTGAAAGATAGGCGCAGGAGTGCTGTCAGCATTGCTGCAGAGATTGAAAAGGTAGGGGGTCAGCCTGTCAGTGCTCAGACCATACGCCGCACACTACATCAAATTGGTCTGCATGGCTGTCACCCCAGAAGGAAGCCTCTTCTGAAGTCTCTACACAAGAAAGCCCGCAAACAGTTGCTGAAGACATGTCAACAAAGGACATGGATTACTGGAACCATGTCCTATGGTCTGATGAGACCAAGATTAATTTGTTTGGTTCAGATGGTCTCAAGCATGTGTGGCGGCAATCAGGTGAGGAGTACAAAGATAAGTGTGTCATGCCTACAGTCAAGCATGGTGGTGGGAATGCCATGGTCTGGGGCTGCATGAGTGCAGCAGGTGTTGGGGAGTTACATTTCATTGAGGGACACATGAACTCCAATATGCACTGTGAAATACTGAAGCAGAGCATGACCCTTTCCCTCTGGAAACTGGGTCGCAGGGCAGTGTTCCAGCATGATAATGACCCCAAACACACCTCTAACACGACCACTGCTTTATTGAAGAGGCTGAGGGTAAAGGTGATGGACTGGCCAAGCATGTCTCCAGACCTAAACCCAATAGAACATCTTTGGGGCATCCTCAAGCGGAAGGTGGAGGAGCGCAAAGTCTCGAATATCCGCCAGCTCCGTGATGTCGTCATGGAGGAGTGGAAAAGCATTCCAGTGGCAACCTGTGAAGCTCTGGTAAACTCCATGCCCAGGAGAGTTAAGGCAGTTCTGGGAAATAATGGTGGCCACACAAAATATTGACACTTCAGGAACTTTCACTAAGGGGTGTACTCACTTTTGTTGCCGGTGGTTTAGACATTAATGGCTGTATATTGAGTTATTTTGAGGGAAGAATAAATTTACACTGTTATATAAGCTGCACACAGAGTACTTTTCATTGTGTCAAAGTGTCATTTTGTCAGTGTTGTCCCATGAAAAGATATACTTAAATATCTGCAGAAATGTGAGGGGTGTACTCACTTTTGTGATACACTGTATATATATATATATATATATATATATATACATACAGTATATATATATATATATATATATAATAAGCACAATATTAAAATAACTAAAAGACAATGAAATATCAGAATACATGTAATCAAAATATAGTGAGTGCACAGGATTTTGGGAATTTGTGTAACCTGAACGAAGGCACGCCGCATGAACTTCTGAGTGAGTACCTATATATATTGTTGAGGGGGCCCAAATTTCTTTTTGTACTGGGGCCCATGAGCTCTTAGTTAAGCCACTGAGAGTCTGAGTGGGTTTCTTCTGGGTACTCCAGATACTTTTTTCCCACAAGTCAAGGGACATGCAGTAAGGCCAATTGCCCCATGTGTGAATGTGTGGTGTGTGTGTGGCATGTGTGTGTGTGTCCGGTGATGGACTGCAGACCTGTCCAGGGTGTTTCCTGCTTTTCCAGCAGTGGTACAACAGACGAACGATCGAATGAATGAATATAGAACTAATTTTATATAATAATAGAATTATTAGACATTATAAATAATATTTTATGAATAATTATGCAAAAGCTATTGACTGTGTCATTGTTCCACAAAGGTCACTTAGGGTCATGCCATGTTTTTGAAGCGAAGTTATTGACAAAAAAAATATTATTAAGGCCAGAGGTATAGCTTCTCTGACATATATTATATATGTTTAACAATATTAGACATAACTGATGTTTCTCATTATTTCTCACACCCTGCTACACTGTCTGGTTTGGTTCATATTCGAAGTCTGAAAAATAAAAGCTGGTTTTTGATTAAGTAAATGAAGTAAATCTTCGGAGTAGTTTATTTTACTCCATGTTTTGCAGTAAGACTAAATTACCTGTTTTTTACATATGTGGCATCCAAAGCGACTAAGCAACTGAGGGATCATGGCCTTACTTAAGTGTCCATCAGTGGCAACTTGGCAGATGTGTGGGTTGAACCAGCAACCTTTTGATTACTAGTCAGTACCTTAACCACTGAGCTAGCTTTGCCATGTTACCAGTGTATACAGCAGCACATCAGACTGTTTTTCTTTACAACTGAGTGTATTTGAATGGTGTGTGTGTGCGTGTGTTTGATTTGTGTTTATCGTTTGACTAGCTATGTTCATTATGCTTTATTTAAACTGTGTGCACACACTTCAGACAGCCATGAAAACACCCACTTTAGTGTCTACAACCTATTTTTAGTCTAAATATTATCTCTCATACACTTTACATTTCATAAAACAGTTGCTGGACTGAATCATTTGCTTTTTCTGATGTAGTGTTGATAGCTGAATTGCGTCTACATGAGAGCGTTAGTCATTGTTTGACGCGCCAGCTTCCAGCCGACCCTGCAAGTAATCCCGATTTAACCCAAACACATTTTCACCCAACAAAACCAGATGTTTAAAGGTCTGAATTGAATTTTGAATCACGTTTTTGTTTGTTGTAGATAAATCAGGTAAAACCACTTTGCTGGTTGTTTTAGGCGAGTGTTTGTAAACAGCCAGAGACAGCATTGGGCAAGAACGGTGTCACCGTAATGAATCTGCTCTGGAATGATCCAAATGTGCGTAATTGAGCATGTAATTTAATGCTTTGTGATGTGCAAGACTTTATTTACACAAGTGAAGCTGTTAAGAAGGCGTGTCATTGTGTATAAACGGGCTATTGGACATAAACAGCAGCAGCTGCCAATGGGCTGAAGAACAGAGGGATGTGAGCTTTTGTTTTACCAGACAGAATGAGTTCACTTGTATTTCACAGTTCGTCCTTCAGCCCACAATTACACTTAATATCCAGATCTGGTGTTGGTCAAGAAAGCCTCAGTGTTCCAGGTCATTCAGTGGGGCTGAGGTCAGGGCTCTGTGCAGGCCAGTGAAGCTTCTTTTAACCAGACTTTTCTTTATGTCTTTATAGACCATGCTTGGTACACAGGGGCAAAGTAATGATGGAATAGGAGAGGGCCTTTCCTAACTTATTGCTGCCAAGTTGAAAGCACATAATTTCCAATTGATTATTGATAACTGATTTATTACACCTGTTAATTGTTTTGGCTGAAACACATGAATTCAATCTATTCAAACTATTATTCAAAGTGTCTTCTTCATTTTAACCTACTTTATAATTGGGTGCAGTTTAACGCTGTCCTTCTGAACTTAAACTATTTCGAGATGTAATGAAACCAGGTATCTGGTTTCACGTGGTGAAACGTGTGATGATGTTATTTTCCCAGTCATAAACTATAAACAGAGGCCGCTCAGGTGGCACAGCAGTAAAAAAAAAACACGCTGGAACCAGAGCTGGGATCTTGAATACATCGTATCGAATCTCAGCTCTGCCTACCGGCTAAGGCTGAGCGGCCACATGAACAACGATTGGCCTGTTGTTCAGAGATGGGTGGGATTAAGCCGGATAGGGTCTCGCTCTCATAACTAATGAAATACGATCTCTGCTGGCTGATTGATGGCGCCTGCACAGAGATGAGAAAAGAGTGCTCTCAGAGTGTGTCTCTCAGTACACAGTGCTGAGCTGCACTGCACTTGTCAAAGTGTAGGTGATAAGATGCATAGGGCATGCTGCCCACGTATCGTCGGGGGCGTGGGTTAGCTTCGTTCTCCTCAATCATAGCGGGGTTCGGCATTGGTGGAGAGGAAGCATGACGCAATTGGGCAATTGGACACGCTAAAAAGGGAGAAAAAGCATAAATAAAATATAAAATAAACTATAAACAGAAGATGTAAAATCTATCACTTGTTTACTTCGGCTACTTTTATTGCTTGACTACAGTTTTTGTTAAAGACAATTAGCATGCAGCCGCACTCTCTCTCATTTAATCTGATGTTATTACAAGAGCATTTTCTGTGCATTAACATTAGCATGGTAGCAATGTGGCAGTTAAAATGACCATCAAAATGATCCCTTATTCCTTTGGTAATAATTGTGTTATGCTAGCCAATCACATCCATCTGTGGGTTTGCTACTTATGGCTAATTAGGCTAGTTTTGCCTAATCTAAGTTTGCAGATGCAGTCGAGTGTGTGGTCAGAAAATGTATTAGCCAGCTTAAACAACAAATTATCTTTCATTTATTTTATTACTTTTAATAAATCATTTATTTCCAATTATTCACAATAACACTTTTGTTCTGATCAGCACCATGCACAAACACTGGACACAAGGCAAAAACACACCTTGTAGGCGCCCAGGTGGCACGGGGGGATATTCCGCTAGCACACCAGCACCGAGTTTCTGAACTCCTCGGTTCGAAACTCGGTGTTGCCTCCGGTCGGCTGGGCACCATCTGGCGGGCATAATTGTTAGTGCCTGCAGCAGATACTAACTGGCCACCGTATCTGCAGGGTGGGGGCTGGAAGATGTGTGGGTAGCTGAGTGGGTCTTCATACGCTGTGTAAGGACCCTGATTGGTGGAAGAGACGCCTATGCAGATAGCAGGGGCGAGAAGAGGAGGGCTGTGCACGTGTCGGGAGAGGCGTGTACAGTGACGTGCTCTCCTCGGATGCAATCTGGCATCTCTCAGCAGCGGAAGACAAAATTAAGTGTGCTAAATCCGGAGGAAAATGGGAAGAAAATGCATAAAACAAACAAACAAACAAAAAAAACACACCTTAATCAGGGCACCAAAGCATGAAAGACCTTAAGGTACCCACTTCACTTACTTGCATGCTTTTCAAGTGGACATAGAAAGAAAATGACAGACTTTTCACAGGCAGTGACAGAAGGTGAAAATCAAAGCCACATCCTTGTGTCCCTGGTCCTTAGCGAAATATACACCGATCAACCATAACATTAAAACCACCTCCTTGTTTCTACACTCACTGTCCATTTGATCAGCTCCATTTACCATATAGAAGCACTTTGTAGTTCTACAATTACTTCCTGTAGTCCATGTATTTCTCTACATACCTTTTTAACCTGCTTTCATGCTGTTCTTCAATGGTCAGGACCACCACAGAGCAGGTAATATTTAGGTGGAGTTTGAAATACCGCGTCCACTCACTGTCCACTCTATTAGACACTCCTACCTAGTTGGTCCGAGACGATTGGTCATCTTTTGCTGCTGTTTAAGTTGGTCATCTTCTAGACCTTCATCAGTGGACACAGGACGCTGCCCATGGGACGCTGTTGGCTGGGTATTTTTGGTTGGTGGACTATTCTCAGTCCAGCAATGACAGTGAGGTGTTTAAAAACTCCAGCAGCGCTGCTGTGTCTGATCCACTCATACCAGCACAACACACACTAACACACCACCACCATGTCAGTGTCACTGCAGTGCTGAGAATGATCCACCACCCAAATAATACCTGCTCTGTGGTGGTCCTGTGGGGGTCCTGACCATTGAAGAACAGCATGAAAGGGGGCTAACAAAGCATGTAGAGAAACAGATGGACTACAGTCAGTAATTGTAGAACTACAAAGTGCTTCTATATGGTGAGTGGAGCTGATAAAATGGACAGTGAGCGTAGAAACAAGGAGGTGGTTTTAATGTTATGCCTGATTGGTGTATATATTTATATTTTTTAATTCTGTAAGTTGTCAGTAAAAATAGAAACAAAAATACTACCAGAAACAAACAGGTGCATGATTAAACATCAAAAATGTCCAGTTTAAAAGAACCTAGAAAGGAATTTGGAGGGCTGTATCAGAATGATATCATCAGGTCAGAATGAACCTGAGGAACTTTCAAAGAGCAAAATGAACTTGGATGCAGGTCAGCGGCTCTGCGCCACGTATGATCGTACTCAAAGATTTGCAGCGTTCCAAACTATTCGAAGGATTCTCATTTAACCACATTATAAAATACTATAATCACCTGTTATCATCGCTGCCAAAGCAAAGGAAGATACACAACCGACATCTCGCGTATTGTAAGCATAATACTGATCTCAGGCCTGTAGGAAGACATACTTTGACTTTTCATTTTCAGATGTAACTGCTTTTACACTGACCCCAGTGCTGTGTGTGTGTGAGCAGATGCGGTGTGTAACTGGACTGCAACAGGATAAACAGAAGCTTTTCTCTCAAACAGCACAGATGAGGGTTGTTAGGAGCTCAAGCCAAATCAGAGCCAGATGTCTGCAGGTTATTTGTACACGGCATTCAATAACTCACAGAGCAGCCGTTATAACTCAGGCGATATTGTCTTTTGGACTCTGCTTTGCCTACTTAATATTTCATAGTAATCCAATGGAAAATGAATTAGCATATTTATCTTGTCAAGAGCCCAAGACATGACCTGTGAGCTAAAAGAGTCCAAAGAGAACACTTTCCTACTTTCTTGTCTTTTTTTCTACCTTTCTCTTCTTTTTCTCCACTCCACGTCTTTTCACTTCAGTGTATTTCTATCGTTTTGCCCTCTTTTAATACTTTGACAGACATAATTAACTGTTAAAATGTAAATGCATTAATAGCAAGACATTCATTCATTTTCTTATCCGCTTATCCAATTAGGGTCGCAGGGGGGTGCTGGAGCCTATCCCAGCTTTTCAATGGGCGCAAGGCACACAGTAACACCCTGGACGGGATGCTAGTCCATTGCAGGGCAGACACACACACATACACACACACACACACACACACACATCCATTCACCTATAGGGCAATTCAGTGTCTCCAATTAACCTGACTGCATGTTTTTGGACTGTGGGAGGAAACCGGATGTCCCGGAGGAAACCCACGCAGACACAGGGAGAGCATGCAAACTCCGCACAGAAAGGACCCGGACCGCCCCGTCTGGGGATCGAACCCAGGACCTTCTTGCTGTGAGGCGACAGTGCTACCCACCGAGCCACCATGCCGCCCTAATAAGACATTGTGTAGTAATATTTTTAAGAGCCATTAGTGTAGCCCACACAGACTCACACTCACACACAGGCACATGATAGGACGTGAAATATTACACAGTACTACAGCGATGAAAGAAACTTATTTTCCAGCTAATAAGCACAAAACGCGTACTAAATATACATAGTACAAATATTTGTATATTAATTTATGCATTTTAAGCACAAATCAGCTTATAAGGAAATTAAAACACCTTGGGTGTGTTTGAAAACCTAGTGAGCTGCCTTGCTGTCTTACTGCCTAAATAGGCAGCTGCCTAAGTAGGATTCTAATACGTCATTGACTCATAAGGCAGGTTATTCGAATGCGCTACTTAGACAGCGATTCCATCAGTTTTCGCCAACTAAGCTAACACAGTTAGCCTCATGCCATTTAAACCAATGGGATGAGGTGGCACAACGCGCTAGCATGTCAACTAACATCTCCCTCAGTGTACCGAAAACAGTTAAGTTAGCTGACAAGCCTGAATTTGCAAATAAACGACACTTGTGCAAGTTCATACAAATTAAAATTCAGTAATAATTTATTTAGGTTTAAAAATATCTCCGCACCATCAGCCATGTTTTTATTTTTCTTTATTTTTCTGAGAAAAGTTGTGCTGCACTGAATGCTGGGATTGCCTGCACCGCTAAGGCAGCATCAGATGCTCCCTCGTTCTTGAGTCAAAATACCGTTGAAATTTTAAGATACCTTACTAGTGAGCATATTAAGGCATCTAGGATTTCGAACAGCCTTCTTCTCGGGAGCGCACGTAGGATGACGTAAAATGCAGCAACGCTGTAATTTGTTGATTTTAATTGAATAATTAAACCCTTACTTAACTGACAAAATTCAAAGATTTCCAATGTTTTCACAGATCAACTCCATTGTATTTTGTTACTATAAAAAATGCTGAATGAAGACGTGTTTACCTTTTTAATCAGTTGGGAACTGATTATACTAATTTAGAGTTTTACAAGAGGAATCTTAGCTCATTTTTGCTTGATACGAGACTTCAGCTGCTATAGAGTCCGTGGTCACCACTGTCTGATGCTCCTCCCCGTTTGTTTGTTTGTTTATTAGGATTTTAACGTCGTGTTTTACACTTTGGTTACATTCATGACAGGAACGGTAGTTACTCATTACAAGGTTAATCAGTTCACAAGGTTATATCAAACACAGTCATGGACAATTTAGTATCTCCAATTCACCTCACTTGCATGTCTTTGGACTGTGGGAGGAAACCGGAGCACCTGGAGGAAACCCACGCAGACATGGGGAGAACATGCAAACCGCACACAGAAAGGACCCAGACCGCCCCACCTAGGGATCGAACCCAGGACCTTCTTGCTGTAAGGTGACAGTGCTACCCACTTAGTCACCATGCCGCCCCTCCTCCCCAATGCATCGTATGTTTTTAACAGTAGACAGATCTGGACTGCAGGCAGGCCAGGAGTTTGTCATGTTTTTTTGGGGGGGTTTTTCAGTCCAAAAACATGCCAGTAGGTGGACCGACTTTTAAATTTAGATTATCAATAGAGTGATGCCTTGCAATAGCTGTCAGCATTGTACTGTAATACTTACTTAATATTTCTTACGCACCTTGAGACTTAATTAATCATTTTTACTCTTTTACTTACTTAATTTTTTTTCTAATGCACCTTAAGCCTTTACTAATTTTTTCTGATGTACCTGGAGCTGTTGTAATACTTGACTTTCCTTTTGGGATTAATAAAGGGATCTATCTGTCTGTCTGTCTGTCCGTCCGTCCGTCCGTCCATCCATCCATCCATCCATCCATCTAATCTGGCTAAAGCAGTTGCTAAAGATAAATCAAATAAAAACGGCACTAAACATTAACTATAGCAAATTGCAATGTAGCATGACATCTGAAAAGTTGAGCTGCAAAACACCGCTTTGTTTTCCAGTCAATTGTCTGTTTCTTATTAGGCGACTGTCATGTTTTGCGAGTTTGTAATATTAGAAAAAGCTGTTGATTGTCATAGTTTAATTGTATTAAATCAATTTCCCTTCTTACTATCAAAATAGAAAGTGTGTGTGTGGGTGGGTGTGTGCAAGTGTGTGCGTGAGACAGACTGCCTCAGTGCCCTCTAGTGTATCCTATTGGACTTTGCAATGTTAGTTAATGGGTTTCCAGCTGTTGAGGAAAATGTGTGCTATTTAAAAGTTATAAGCTGTTCCTTCCTTGATTAATCATTTTACTCAGCATAACAGGTAACAATGGCTACTGAACCTAATCTTGCAAGGAGACCACTGTTCCATGTACTTTGTGCTTATGGACAAGATGGTCATGATGAATACATGCCTGACATACATTCATGGCTGGTTGAGGGAAAAAGAGAAATGATTAATTGATTCTAATCGTCTCTTGAGCATGTTTGTGCGTAGGTAAAGGCTGGACAGACAGGCCATAGCTCACAGATACACAGTAAAATAGTGAAGAAAGTGAGGGATGTCAGCAGGGCCACAGCATCTGTTAACACATAAATAAATCACTGCTGACGACTGTCACAGACACACATACTGTACAGTCTTTCTCTCAACAGTTTCAGCACTGGCATATTACTCATCAGCTTTTCAAAAAAGAGCAAGAAAGAGACAAAGATAGATCGAGTGAGATGGAAAAACAGAAAATCCAGATCACCAGAGAGAGAGAGATACACTGGGGACTGAGATGTTTTAACCCTAACAACTCAGCCTCAACCTTGATTATGAGCCACGATAAACAGTATTTAATCAATCATTGTCACTGTCTGTTTAACCACCGTTTTATCCCGGTCAGGGTCACAGTGGGTCTAATTAATTGGGCGAAAGGCAGGAAACACCCTGGACAGATCGCCAGTTGGTGACAGGGCAGACACACAACACATTCACACTAGGGCTGGGCGATTTTGCAAAAAAAAATCTCGATTATTTTTAAATTATACCCGATTGTCGATTACGATTTCGATTTTTTTTGTTCTTGTATAATGCAATTAAAATAAGACTCAAATTTCTTTTTTTGCATTGTAATTAAAGGCAGCAGAAGTGCAAAAATAGTAACAGCACCACCTATAATTATCCTTTTAAGGAACTCAAACTTTATAACAATAACGATATCACAATAATTAACAATAATTAAAACAAAATAGATCTAAATTATCTATATCCTTATCTATCTATATCTAAGAATAGCTCACAAACAACTTTTATTTTAAATAATGTTCAGCAGAACCTCTTTACATTAGGAAAAAAACTACAAAAAGTTCTTAAAAGGAACACGAGCCTGTACTGTGCTGTTTCCACCACTGAGTAAGTCTGTATCAGTATCTACATTGGGGGGGCATCAAGTGATCACTCAGCTCAGCTTTGATTTTGTCCTCTTGTGATTTGGGGGGTGGAAACAACATTTTAAACATTTAAGGATGTGTAATGTGTCATTTTAGTCCCATAAAACTTTCAAACTGTGTTCGATTGAACGGCCCTTTAAGCCAAAATAAAGGAACTGATTTGCGCATTTGGGAGTCGTTACATACATACGGCTCTTTAAAAGGAACCGAGACAAAAGATCCGACTCCCTATCGCAGAATTTACTGCAGCAGTTTCCCAGACGCGATTTTTTTTTTTACTCAGTAACGGATGTGATTTAAAATGTAGCGAATTACAATTCTTAGTACAAAACTTACTTAAGTAAAAGTAAAATTACAGGCTGTAAATCTACTTTAAAAAGTACAAGTACACAAAAAAAACTACTCAATTACAGTAACGCGAGTAAATGTAATTCGTCACTTTCCAGCCAATCCTGATCACGCTCATCGGCTCCGTATTTTGATTCAGTTCAGTGGTGTTTGATTCAGTGAATCTTAATGAAACTCTTCTGTTTGTGTCTCGTTTTGCCGATCGTGTTTGCGTTCCTTATTACTGAATCTAACCGTTACCGTGTATAATCCTTGTTGTCTTCCGTTTACTGTTTTGGGTTTCGCTGGTTTTGGACTCTAAACTTTCCCTGATTTATATTCCATGGGCGTCTGGTCAGTTTCTGCTTCGTGACATGTTGGTATTTTAATTAAAATATAAAGTATGTAAACAATCGCGATTGTCACATTCTAACATCGGGTGAAAACGTTCATGCGAATTAACCGAATTAATCGTGAAAATCGCCCAGCCCTAATTCACACACACTCACACTTAGGGCAATTTTAGTGGCTCCAGTCTGACTGTATGCCTTTGGATTGTGGGAGGAAACCGGCGCACCCGGAGGAAACCCACAGGGACACAAGGAGAACATGCAAACTCCAGACAGAAAGGTTCATGGCTGCCAAGCTGGGAAAAACTGTGCAGCACTGTCGCCTCTCTGCAAGAAAGGCCTGGGTGTATACATATATATACAGTACACACCGGTAAGGCGTAACATTATGTCTTGTTTCTCCTTGTTTCTACACTCACTGTCCATTTTATCAGCTCCACTTACCATATAGAAGCAGTTTGTAGTTCTACAATTACTGACTGTAGTCTATCTGTTTCTCTGCATGCTTTGTTAGCCCCTTTTCATGCTGTTCTTCAATGGTCAGGACCCCCACAGGACCCCCACAGAGCAGATATTATTTAGGTGGTGGATCATTCTCAGCACTGCAGTGACACTGACATGGTGGTGGTGTTTTAGTGTGTGTTGTGCTGGTATGAGTGGATAAGACACAGCAGCACTGCTGGAGTTTTTAAACACCTCACTGTCACTGCTGGACTGAGAATAGTCCACCAACCAAAATATCCAGCCAACAGCACCCCGTGGGCAGCATCCTGTGACCACTGATGAAGGTCTAGAAGATGACCAACTCAAACAGCAGTAGATGAGTGATCGTCTCTGACTTTACATCTACAAGGTGAACGAACTAGGTAGGAGTGTCTAATAGAGTGGACAGTGAGTGGACACGGTTTTTAAAAACTGTGTCTGATCCACTGCTGAGAATGATCCACCACTTAAATAATACCTACTCTGTAGTGGTCCTGTGGGGGTCCTGACCATTGAATAACAGGGTGAAAGGGGGCTAAAAAAGCATTCAGTGAAACAGATGGACTACAGTCAGTAATTGTAGAACTACAAAGTGCTTCTATATGGTAAGTGGAGCTTATAAAATGGACAGTGAGTGTAGAAACAAGGAGGTGGTCATAATATTATGCCTGATCGGTGTGTATGTATATATATATTGGACATCCCAGTTTAAAAACAAATGGTATTAAAATAAATAGGGTGACTTAGTGAGCTCTTGTTGTTTGGAAATTGGTCACTGTTGTGTGTGTGTGTGTTTGTGAGTGTGTGCGGTGGTGTTTAGACATCAGTTTTATCAGACCAGGCCAGACACTGGCAATAAAACTGCTGCCACTGGGTCTGATCCCAGGCAAAAATCAGGTTTATATTCTGCTCGCTACTTCACGTTTTTGCTCATGCTGAACATTTTTGGTAGATGATAGAACGTGATAAGTCTTGGTCAGTGCACTGTGCCAAATGGAGCACGGCATGGCACGGGTGCACTTTACTCAGTCAGTCTACTTTTTTACACTTAGATGATACAGATCAGCGCTTCTCATGGGGTTGAAATGAAGGACACATTGCATGCATCCATGCAGGGACAATTACTTATTAATTAAATGTGTGTGTGTGTGTGTGTTGATTCCTGACAGTTTCATCCTGGTGTTTGGCTGTCTGGTCCTGTCTGTGTTTTCCACTATCCCGGATCACATAGACCTATCCAACCACTGCCTGCTAATACTGGTGAGAAAAGCACACACTCTTCATCCCAGCACTTGCAGAAGTACATTCTCACACAGATAAAAGAGAAAACACAACAATATTTTCATTCAAATAATGTAAGTCTCAACTGTCTAATAGATTGTTTTTCTTTTATCTAATGTCTCAAAACCCATTTGGCCCTTGCACACCATTCTGTAGTTTTGTTACATGATATGATATGTTTTATTTTCTCTGTTTTAAAAAGCTGGATTTCCTGTATTGTCTTACTGGTAAGTATGATCACAGCTAATGATGGCCAGTCCCAACTGTGATCATGATCTGTCCACAGCATCTTTGTTTAGTTGTTAGATGAGCCTTCATGTCCCACAGTGAGGTCTTTTTGCCTTCTCTCAGGGGCTCAAACCTCACCTGGAAGCGGGCAAAGGTGGCCTGCCTCCTGCTGATAGACAAATAGAGAATCCTCAATGCACTCACTATCAAATGCATCAGATAGAGTGCTGGGAAAGTGGACCGTGTTATGGTAGTGCATGAAATCATACTCAGCTGTCATCACCTGCTAAGTGAATCCTCTGCAAGATTAGGTTCCCCAGAGATCCAACAAAGAGGAGCTGCTGAATAGTGTGTAATCTAAAACGGTGTAGTCTCCGAACAGTCCATGTCAAGTCACACAGCAGGTGAAAGTGGCTCACACTTAACACAGATTTATTCTGTTTATGAGAAAGTGAACAGCAAAAATCTAAAATGTAATTGTAAAGTAGGTAACTTTAATATTTGGGACTGAAATGTAATATGTATTACCTTTACTGCAATCCTGTTTCAGTCAGTTCAGCATGTTTTTAACCATACTGGAGCAATTAAACTGTAATAATTAGCTTTAGGATTGATATTATGAAAAATGTTTAGTATTTTAATAAATCCAAAAAATAACTCCAATACTACCACATGATCATGATGAGTCATGATAAATCATGATAAAAGAAATTACATTCATTATCCACAGACAGTTGCTTCATCAATAAGCACATGCACAAACATTAAATGTAATACCTCATCAGAGTCTTTGTTTGAGCTAAAACATTAAGAACACAAGGTGCTTTGGACTCTTTTGTGTATAGGGATGCATACTTGCAGTCAGAGTACCCATGCTACCCCTGTTTAGACTTGAAAGTGCTGCCACTGGTACACTGGGCATGCAAGTGTCTGAACGGAAGAACTTACACAATTGAAGAAGGTCACTTGATTTGGTCAATCTGGTTTTCTATTAGATTGTGCGGATGACCATTCAAGTGCACTTTAATTCTAAAGAAAAATGAAAACTCTGGAATTAAAACCTATAAGAAATTAAAACAACCAAGGTGGCACAGCAAGAGGGGCCTGGGTTTGATTCCCTGGCTGCTCATTTCTGTGTGGAGTTTGCATGTTCTCCCTGTGTCTGTGTGGGTTTTCTCCCAAAAGACATGCAGTCAGGCCAGCTGGAGCTACTACAAATTGTCCTAAGTGTGAATGTGTGCTTGTGTGTGTGTGTGTGTGTGTGCGTGCTCGGTGATGGACTGGCGACCTGCCTTTTGCCCAATTAATCAGACCCACCATGACCCTGACCAGGAAAAAGCAGTGGTAAAACAGACAATGAATGCATAAATGAAAACAAACAACCTGATCCAGCAGGTGAAAGCATTCAAATAAAGTGATCTATACACGAGTACACAAACACAAAGTCTGATTTGAAGTCTCAGTAACCCAGGCATGTTTATGTACTGTATGTGTAAGCTACACATGTATGTGTAAGCTTCATGTTGAGTCCAGCGTGAGTGCTTGAGAGAAGCTGCTGCACAGTCAGCTTCACTGTAAAGCGCTATAATGACAGATGTTTTAATCTGCCGAAAGTTCCATTGAATGCTGTAAGATTTATCAAACAATGCAATTAGCAGCGTCTGTACTGGCACTGATATACGAGCTTTAGTGGTAATTACACTAACCAGATAGCATTATAAGCTCCTGCAGGGCCTGGTGCCTTACAGTTTCAAACTGCACAGTCAGGCTTTTTGCTGTGTTGGCACTTACTGCACATAACAGCAAACTGTGCTCAGTACTGGGACTGAGCACTGGACTGGTGCTTCCATTCTTATTGTTCTGATTTATAGCAACACTTCCAGCTTTACCAGGAAACAGTGGGCGCAAGGAGAAAATACCTTGGACAGGGCACCAATCCGTTGCAGAACTGCAGATGATTTTTCTTTATTAAATTAAGGTAAATTCAAGGAACTGATTATTTTGTGCTTGTTAACATACTCGCACACTCACAAATCTTACATAAACAAATAGAATAATCAGTTACTTGAATTTACAGTAATTTAATAATGAAAAATCATCTGGCCAGCCAACAGCACTGCTGAGATTAAAACCTGGCTCTCAGCATGGAGGGCTTACATAATAAACTGCTTCACCAACCAAGCGTGTTGTACAGAAAATTTCTTTTCTATTTGTTTTCTAAAGTGACCTTTACTTAATAACTTGTACCTTTTAAAGAGCTTAAATTCACAAGGCTCTTAAATTTACTGCATGGACAAACACAGGATCTGGATTAAAACATTTAAAACTATATACGAAAAACAAAATAGCTTGTAACAATCACAGCAATCTAGCAATATTTTGTACCATAGCAAAATATCATCAAGCCAGTTTAGTGTATTTGGTAATGAAACCCGGAGTGTTACTGTATAATATGTTATTATGCTGATGGTGTGTTTTACAACCTGCAGGAGTTTGTGATGATCGTTGTGTTTGGTCTGGAGTACATCATTCGCATTTGGTCTGCTGGATGCTGCTGTCGCTACAGAGGATGGCAGGGGCGTCTGCGCTTTGCCAGGAAGCCCTTCTGCGTCATAGGTGAGATTATCGCCTATGCCTGTATGTTAATGGGTTTGTGTATGGCTGTGCATGCGAACATGAGTGTGTGAAGTGAGTGAATAAACAACGAAGTGAAAGAGAGCTTTAACATGATGAGGATGAACCTGTAGAGCTTTTGCTTTGAGTTCTGGATCTGTTCATCTGTTAGGCTTTGGGCTGTTGGTTATTATCAAAGACACACAGATTTTTTTTTAAGTAATACTATATTGGATGGGTTTGTGTCCTGTCTGGGGTGTGCAATGTGGCCGGTGATTTCATGAAAACTGGAACCAGTGCAACTCTGACCAGGATAAAGTGGTATTAAAGCATTAAAATGAAATAAAACTAAAAAATACATAAAACTAAAAAATGAAATAAAACTAAAAAATACATGTTCCACCCACAAAAAAATGTCTCTGTAAGATTGATTAAAAAAAAAATGCATTTTCCTCCTGATTTAGCGCACTAAATTTTGTCTTCCGCTGCTGAGAGATACCAGATTGCATCCAATGAGAGCACGTCGCTGTACACGCCTCTTCCGACACGTGCACAGCCCTCCTCTTCTCTTCCGCCGATCAGGGTCCTCACACGGTGTATGAAGACCCACCCACCCACACATAGTCCAGCCTGCAGATATGGTGGCCAATTTAGTATCTGCTGCAGGCACTGCCAATTATGCCCGTCAGATGGCGCCCAGCCGACAGGTGGCAACACCGAGTTTCGAACCGAGGAGTTCAGAAACTCGGTGCTGGTGTGCTAGCGGAATATCCCGCTGCGCCACCTGGGCGTCTGTAAGATCTATTTTTGATTGTGGTTTTTAATTAGCAACAGTGACTGAAATTGTTGCGATGAATCTGTACTTAAATAGATTGCATAATTCCTGTTAAAATCATTGCTTTTGTTAGCATTACTACAGTGATGCTACAGACATTTTTATTTAGTTTTATCCTGTCATGAG
Organism: Trichomycterus rosablanca; assembly: GCF_030014385.1. Classification (NCBI taxonomy): domain Eukaryota; kingdom Metazoa; phylum Chordata; class Actinopteri; order Siluriformes; family Trichomycteridae; genus Trichomycterus; species Trichomycterus rosablanca. The sequence goes on along the minus strand of NC_085992.1, from coordinate 7,110,627 downwards.
TAGGGACCGCGTGTAAGGGTCTAGAAGAAAACAACAACTGTCGGATTTGTGCAGTTGTAATATTTTCCCAAGTCTGGTTCCAGGTGCCAGTGGGCTGGTAATGAAAAAAAAATTAGGTGTTTTTTTGCTAGGATGTGGCTTTCCCGGCCTCCAGTGACCCTTTCTCCGCTTCTCTTGATAGACATGTGAAATTGCCATCAAATTAATTCATCACACCATGTCTGCTTTCCTTAGCATTTCCAGTAAGTGCACCATGAAGGTTTTCCCAGATATCAGTGCTTAGAGGCGCCTGTTTAAAAAAAAGAGAGACCAATACAGTGAGTTGTTTCAAAAGGGCCACTATGTAGTCATTCTAAGTCATAATTGACACGGCAATATTTTTGTCAGATTTTATGTCTACATGTAAATGATTATTAAGAATTTGATGTTGATCCAGCTCAAGCTCATGTAGAAACCAAACATCCTTCTGTGTTAACGTTTATAGTGCTGATTTTTTTTCTCTCCTCACATCGCAGACATCATCGTGCTCATTGCATCCATTGCTGTGGTGTCGGCTGGCAGCCAGGGGAATATTTTCGCCACGTCCGCTTTGCGCAGCCTTCGCTTCCTTCAGATCCTGCGGATGGTGCGCATGGATCGACGAGGCGGTACCTGGAAACTTCTAGGATCTGTAGTCTATGCCCACAGCAAGGTACTCCAGTATCAACAGATTAGCTCTTACACTGTGTTTACACTAGCTCGCCGGTGTGAATATTCAATTTCAATCTGAACTGACGCAGAAAAACACATTAATGACTTCAGCAGTAATCCATTCTTCTATTAGGCTTTGGGGCTGTTTGTGAGTCCTTGATAATAACCGTCTTTATTTTGGAAGAATACTATATTGGATGGATTTATGTCCTGTCTGGGATGTGTTACTGCACTGTGACCGGTGATTCTGGGGAATCCATTCTGTGTCAGAGGTTTTAACAGACATTCTAAATATGGTTATCTTGCATACTAGTCAGGGTGTTGTAAAGTGACAATCCAGCTGAATGGATCCAGTATATTTAACTGTGTTGCACAAACGTTTTAACATAAATCTCCACCTCATAAATGAAGAGAAAAATGTATAACCACTATCCTGTATTTTTCTTATTATAATCATATTAAAATAAATAAACACTCACTCACTCACTGTCTTAACCACTTATCCAATTAGGGTCGGGATGGGGGGGGTGCTGGAGCCTATCCCAGCTTTTCAATGGGCGCAAGGCACACAGTAACACTCTGGACGGGGCACCAGTCCATCGCAGGGCAGACACACATACACACACCCATTCTCCTATAGGGCAATTCAGTGTCTGCACGTTTTTGGACTGTGGGAGGAAACCCATGCAGACACGGGGAGAACATGCAAACTCTGCAACAGAAAGAACCCGGACCGCCCCGCCTGGGGATCGAACCCAGGACCTTCTTTATCTGAGGCGACAGTGCTACCCACTGAGCCACCGTGCCGCCCAAATAAATAAACTCAGTAAATGCCAAGTCTAGAGCAACAGTGACTGTTCACTTGCTTGTGTGACCTAATAGTGTGTTCGTCTACACCTAATCTGAATTCTAGTTATTTATCTATCTATTTATTTTTTTCATTTCCTCTCTTTTTCATAGAAAGATGCACCGTGTTTAAAGAGTAACATTATGACTTTTGTGTTCCTTTGCTGTATCCTATCAGCGGCTCAACAAGACAGAAGTCACAGTTACAGCAGCAATAAGAAGAAACCCTGTCCTACCCTGTTCCTCCCTCAGACACAGCCAGTTGTGTCTGTTGAGTGCTGTCTTTGCTAAGTTGACTGAAGCTTGAGCTCTATGTGGTGGTGGGCTTGCAAGCATATTATACCACTGCGACTCAGTAGCTCCATTATTTGTTCAAGCTTATATGAATGAAATTATTATGAAAAGTGCATGGATTTCTAATTAATAAGCAGTACCAGACTGTCACCCATGACTGTGTCTCATTCTTCTCCATATTACTGAAGCAAATTGGGTGTAAAATTCATCTAATTAGACAGTCAATGCACTAGCAGTGCCAAGTGACCAGTCTGCCACAAAAGCTTTGCCCATCAGTGACCAACAAACACCTTTTTAGACACTTTTAGACACACACAGTTAAACACTACCATGTTGCTGTTCACACACAAGCCACTTGTAAACATTATCACAAACCTGAAACAACATTAGCCACTTTTAATGTGTTTCTATGAAAGCAGGGCTTTGTTTATTTAAGCAACTATTTAAAATTATGCTCTTTTCAATGTATTTTGTCTAAAATTAAATGGAATAGACATAACGTGTTAAACAGTTTTTCAAGACAGCAAATAGGCATGTAAAATAAAACTTGGTCTGCAGTCTAGAATCAAACAAAACAGTACAAACATAATACCGGATCCAGAAACTGATGATGAATACGGGTAGGTCCGCCAGGTCATGGTGATAAGTGTGTGTGAGTGTTCCTGTCAGCTCCGGACCTGTGACCCCACTTCTAGCCTCTCTCTCGGCAGCGCTGTCTGGGCTTCTGCTCCTGCCATGAGCCACAGCCAAACCACAGACTTTCTCAGCCCTCAGCCACCCGTCATTTAGCGGACAGATTATGGGATGTAGCTCCCCACTGAATAACTGTGGTCTATGAAACGGCTGCTTTACTCCTCTACCTTATATTACGCTTGTACTTTTGATTTTTCTGTCCCATCACACGGCACTCAGTCTGATTGTTTTTGGCATTCTGTCATTGCTCTGTGCTGTTGTGTCATTACAGGAACTGGTGACTGCCTGGTACATCGGCTTTCTGGTGCTGATATTCTCTTCATTTCTGGTTTACTTGGTGGAAAAAGATTTAAACAAGCAGTTTGCCACCTACGCTGATGCTCTATGGTGGGGAACGGTAAGTCTACCTGAAACACCTCTGCTCACATTTTGTTTACACTATCCCTATTACACCACATTGTGGAGACCTATTTTTTTGTATCTTACACTCTGTGTGACTTTAAAGATTTTGCAGGTCAGAATCCTTGAAGCTTAATTATCTGTTGTTCTTTATTCCTATAGGTTTAATTCATTTTAGTTTCCAGCTCGCAAACCAACATTGTTAAAAAGGGTTACAAGGAGTACAGAACCATTTTGAGCACTGTGACAACACTAAGTTTATGTATTGCTTCTCAGGCTACTGTAACAACAATTTTACATTAAAAAGATGCAGCAGCTTAAGAAAAATGCTTATGATTTCTTGTCAGTAAAATAAACAAATCAATGAATTTAATGTTACATATATACTGTATATATATATATACATAGATACTGTATATATATATACATACATATATATATACACCGATCAGCCATAACATTAAAACCACCTCCTTGTTTCTACACTCACTGTCCATTTTATCAGCTCCACTTACCATTTAGAAGCACTTTGTAGTTCTACAATTACTGACTGTAGTCCATCTGTTTTTCTGCATGCTTTTTTAGCCTGCTTTCAACCTGTTCTTCAATGGTCAGGGCCCCCACAGATCAGGTATTATTTGGGTGGTGGATCATTCTCAGCACTGCAGTGACACTGACATGGTGGTGGTGTGTTAGTGTGTGTTGTGCTGGTATGAGTGGATCAGACACAGCAGCGCTGCTGGAGTTTTTAAATACCGTGTCCACTCACTGTCCACTCTATTAGACCTAGTTGGTCCACCTTGTAGATGTAAAGTCAGAGACGATCGCTCATCTATTGCTGCTGTTTGTGTTGGTCATCTTCTAGGCCTTCATCAGTGGTCACAGGACGCTGCCCATGGGCCCTGTTGGCTGGGTATTTTTGGTTGGTGGACTATTCTCAGTCCAGCAGTGACAGTGAGGTGTTTAAAAACTCCAGCAGCATTGCTGTGTCTGATCCACTCATACCAGCACAACACACACTAACACACCACCACCATGTCATTGTTACTGCAGTGCTGAGAATGACCCACCACCTAAATAATACCTGCTCTGTGGTGTTCCTGGGAGAGTCCTGACCATTGAAGAACAGCATGAAAGGGGGCTAACAAAGCATGTAGAGAAATAGATGTACTACAGTCAGTAATTGTAGAACTACAAAGTGCTTCTGTATGGTGAGTGGAGCTGATAAAATGGACAGTGAAACTAGGAGGTGGTTTTAATGTTATGGCTGATCGGTGTACAGTATATGAGATGTCACACAAGCTCATACTCAGATGTCAACATACTTTTAGCTATATCATTTATAGTAACAAATGAATCTATGCATTCCTACAGATATTGTTACTTGTAACATTAGGCTGCTTTTAGAATGTTTTTGTTATATAGATCTGAAAACATGTTGTTCACAAGAGGAATGAACAGTGCAAAGTATCAGACTAAGGAAACTTTGTCAAGCTAAGGGCACAGCAATGGTTTAAGTGTGCTGCAACTAAAGGAAAAAAAAAACCTTTTTAAAGGGTGCAGATAGTAAGTGGTCCCAGGCGCAGTTTGTATCATAAGTAAAAGCCTTAGTAAATTTAACATGTATGTCAGATTTATTTAGAGTGCAGCTTGCAGCTACATCAAGTCACATTTTGTGATACACTTTCATGCCTTTGTGTATCCTACCTGAGTTTAACAGGTTACTCTGGGTGGCATTACACTGCTGCCAAGATTACAGACTGGTCCAGGCCTGTATGTGATCTCCCAAGCTCGCTGGAGTGTTAAAAACAAAAGCAGAACAGGACGCCAGAGTGCGTGAGCATGCTGTGACCATTCAGTGACACCTAGAAGTACAGATTGACCGATTGCTCAGTGTTACTGGATGTATTGAATTTGCTTTGGCCTGGGATTTGTTTAACTGTCCCCTGCCTATAAGATTTCCTCTCTGACCACTATGGAATGAAGCGGGAGCTGTGAGACTAATGCTTTCTTAAGGCAAGCTACCGATTTATTGCTTTCAAGGAGAAGCAGTGGTAACACAAATGGCAGTGTGGCTGTAACTCTAGAGTCTTTTTCTATTTGTTTTCAGATATTCATGGCCTTTTAATATGTCAGATTGGGCAGGAGTTGTTGTAAGTAGAGCTTTGCGTCCCACACGTGGCTTTAATTGCACAGTACGGCAGACTCTCACAGGAATATGATAAGGGCAGATGGTGAGAGACAGTGCTTTGCATTGTAGCCAGCTTTCCATTTTAAGTCTGTGCACTGGGTGGTTGTTTGTAGGAAACCAGATCGTATGAGGCCTCTTCTTGGCTGATTTATGTATCTATGTATCGTCTAGGTGCTGCTGTTTTTAATCAGTAGGGTAACCCAACTCTGTCTGCCTGCAACGAGCTGGTACGCTTAAACTCTGACCATTGACCAGTGTTCTCTGTATCTCTAGATCACTCTTACTACCATTGGCTATGGGGATAAGACACCACAGACATGGCCGGGTCGTCTCTTGTCAGCAGGGTTTGCTTTGCTGGGCATCTCATTCTTTGCCCTGCCTGCGGTGAGTAAACACAGTGTAACCTGGATCATGTTTACCTGTGTATTCATTCTCATTCACTCACACTTAGGGGTGATTTAGTGTGGTCAATCAATCTACAGTAAAGGGTTTGGGAGATGTGTGGAAACCTAAGTTTCTCAAGAAATTCTACATGGCTAAGGTAAGAGCATGCCAAACTCCACACAGGCAGTACTCGGAACAGTGCTGCATCTGTGCATTACTTAGTTACATGTCAAAGCTACATTTATTAAAGAATATTAAATTCAGGTAAAATCTTAAGTTGTAAATGGTAAATGTTAAGGAACTTGTCACTTAAGTTTCCATCCAGTGTTTAGTTACCCGATCACATTTCGCTGCCTCTACTGCTGCAGACCTCTACTCCTGATTGAAGAGAGCCATGATGAACACACACCCCTCCCACATGTGTGCAGTAGCCGACTGTTTTTGTTTTTATCTGCAATCCCCACACCCCCTACCCTGCCACGCAGATGCGCCATTGATCAGCCAGTAGAGGTCATATTTGCATCAATCATAAGGAATCCACTCCGAAACTCCCACCTTTCGGACCCTCTAGTCATTGACCATATAGGCACTTGCCTACTGGTAGCAGAGCTAAGATTTGAACTCGTGAGTTTGAGAAATCAGCAGTGGTGAAGTACACTAATCTGTATGGACCTGTAGAGTGGCCCTGAGTACCGAGCACCAAGTATAAAAAGTAATTTAATCCAAAAGCTAGGCATTAAACAATGTAATGTGTACTAATACTTTCTTTAAGTTTAATACCAGTGAGGAGTGGGTCTATGTGGTCATGTATGGGTGATCGTTGGCAAGTTAAACTAAGTAAATATTTAATCAGTTAAATACATAAACATTAATACACACAAAGAGCTGTACCTGTGCATGTTATTTCCTATTTTGCCGAGTGTTTTGGCAAAGCCCTCCTTTGAACAAGCCCAGAATTTATACAGGTACAAAAACCTTTAAATTTCAAGTCCATAACATTTTATATTACCAATAAAAAATATTCATTTTTACAACAGAAACATTATGTGCACAATCATTTTAATACGCACAAGGGAGGTAATGCATTACCCACCTGTCATTTTATGGAATAAGGTCAAAATTTAAAAAAAAGTTTTGCGAACACAAAGCATAGGTTATTTTCTGCAGTCATGTCTTCTATTAAAATATCTAAAGTATTTTAAGTATTTTTAAGTATTTGTATTGAATAATACATATGTATTGTTACAAATAAAAAGAACAAACTTTGCAAAAATTTGAACAGTACAACAGCTTAACAGAAGAGTTAGAACTACCACATGCAGTGGTGTAATTGGTCTAGAATGATGTTTTTCATTATTTCTGGGCTCTTTTAGTAAGTATTAAAATCTTATTACATAGAACGTTTATGAAGTACTACTGCCTGGTTTTGCACTTATCTATTTTGGCTCTTTGCTGAGGAATCCGGCCGTGCGGTAGGTCATGCTGTGATATTAATCCAAGGTGCTTTAGATCTTTGTGTTGGGATCCATATGCACGTCATTCCAGCACAGCCACATCTGCCAGCTCTGTGTGGCCAGTGTTATTTCAGGAGAGCAGTATTTCATTGAGCTCTCACAGGAGAAGATTAATATCAATCATGTGTCACATTCTATCCAAGACTTTTTCCAAAAAGCTTTTTGTCAGATTTAAAAGATCTTTGTTGCCGTAGCTTTCATGTGAAGTGTGTTCTGTTCATGGGCCTTGTTTAACGAGACCCAGTACTGTGTCTGTAACTGTATAGATCTGTCTGTTCTTTCTGCTTAGCCATGGCATATCTTGCTATAGTGTTCAGATACGTGTAAGCCAGTTAACAAAAATGTGTGTGTGTTTGTTTGTGTGTAGGGTATTCTAGGCTCAGGCTTTGCTCTAAAGGTGCAGGAGCAGCACAGGCAGAAGCACTTTGAAAAGAGAAGAAACCCAGCTGCTAGTCTTATACAGGTAAATCTACTGGATGAGTGCATATGTCTAAAGAACAGTGGTATTCTGGGTGGTTTGAAAAGACAGTTAATTAATCTGCCAAGGTAAAGCCCTAATTAAAGTTTAAAATTCATAATTTAGGAGTATATTCTCAAGAGAACACTTAATATTAAATAACATTCAATTCTGCTAAATTGTTCAGTTGTACAGCGGCTGAACAAAATGATTTAAACACCACATGAAAAAGCAGTTTGAGCTTAAATTACAAACATGCTGCACAGATGAGTTCTGTTTAGCTGATTACCCTGGCATGCTCAGAATAATCTATTGGAGAGCTCTGACAGCTTTGTAAAATATGAGATGTAAGCCGTATAAAGCAACAAGTTTCCATAAGGCTGAATCGCAGGTGCATCAATCACATTATCCAAAAATAGTTTACACTGAAACAGTCTTAAACATCGAATGTTAAACAAGGCATCAGCAAAGAAGAACAGTTATTGTGGGATTGACAGACACTTTACAGGATAGTTTTTAAAGGCCCTAAAATACAGTCACTATTTTTTAGATTAGTCACTGTTTAACTATGATTTTCAATTGCCAAAGTGTCACTACTAGGCTGCAAATAGTCCAGCACCAAAAAAATACCCGACTAACAGCATCCTTTGCTAATAAACTAACACTAATAAGCCCAGTAAAATCATCATAACAGTGTACACAAAATAATAATAACTACTTGTAGCAATAATGTATTTCATGTCTAGATATTTGTTTTATAACTTTAAATGCTTTACTTTCTTAATTGGATCCCATTGGTAATAGACTAGCATAATTCTCCACTGCACCACTCAAGCAAACCTATTCAAAACACGTTCAATACATTTTAAAAGTATATACTGCACAAGACACATAAGCCCAGCTAATCAAGATTAAAAAATAACCTTGTTTTGATTATTTGATTGACACCAAATTTTAACTGTAATTTTAAAAGTTTCAGCGGAATCTATAAAAATTTTAAGACAAAAAACGAACAATGCCTACAATTATGTAATTATAGACCATCAGTATTAAAATCTAAAGAAAACCCTAGCTGATATTTATTGTATTTCCACAAAAGAAACTCTGCATAAGGGTTTCCCTACGAACAATAGTTCTTTCATATAGGTCGAGCATCCTCCTATTAAAAAGTAGAAATACTTTTACCCCAGGACAAACTGACACACATATACATGTAGTTCCAATAAACTGAGGTGTTATGTTATTTACAATAAAGACAAACTAAAATAAAATTGGACATTTTATTAGTTTTTATAGTCTATTTGAAATGGTTATATGTATCATTGTTTTCTAAAGCCTTCTTTTTAGGATGAAGAATTTGTCGAACGTTGTTGGCAGTAATTTTGGCATTAATATGGCATTTAATCGATTTTAAAAAAATGCCATGCTTGTTGTTTTGGTGTGTTTGTGTTTTGTGTGTGTGTGCCACCTTGCTTTTTAGCTTTCCCATCTTGCTTTCCTGCTCAAATGCTTGTTGTTTAAAAAGAGCAGTATGCCACCATGTTTAGAAAGTTTGTGAGTTTGACTCTGTTTACATTATTCTCGATTTTTTTAATTGTTCTGTCTTAGAGCAAACAAAGTGTTATAACATTTTTCATTTCAGGTTTCATTTCAGCACTGCTTTTATAAGTGCATTTTTGTGTTAGATGATACTATAAAACTTAATTAAATATACAATGTTTTAGCTTTAAGTAATAAAATTTTTTATTCCTAATGATTAATGATGCAACCTACAATGTTTAGTGAAGTCAAACAATGTAAAAAAATATATAAATGAATCTGATCTGCTGTTGATTTTAATCTGGTATTAAAATCTACAGCAGAAAAGTAAACCGCTCTTAAGTATTCCATGTTATTTTTAGTACTTGGCTACAGGCAGTAGTCCACTGCATAAGTCTTAATTAGTTTTGTAAAACATTGTGCCCTGGTTTATTACTATGTTTAAATACAAAAATTTATTTTAGTTTAAGCTCTCTGTTGTGGGAGCAAGTATTTATTTATAAAAATCTCTGCATCTATTCATTTTTTTAACAATCCAAAACGAACTGTCTGTTCCTACTGCTAAAAGCATTCCAAGTACATGGAAGCTTCGACTACAATATACAGTAAGAATGGTGTTACCAAGCTGTTTGATTTGATGCTACCGCCACAATACTTCTTTAAGACACCATAAAATATAGCTATGGTTAAATGTTGAGGAAGGATGCTCTATTTATTGATTCACTTAATTACTCTGTTTATTATATTTAATGTTTTATATTTACATTTAATTTTATATTACATTTTTAAATTATGAACTGTAGCTGTTCTATAAGCCTTTAATTTTAGTATTCTCCACAGCCTGTTTTGATGTGTGTACCCCACTATGCAAGACATTTTTTCAGTGTTGCTGCTTTTTGTTGTATTAACAAAACAACACAATGACTGAAAAGAGTCTTTTCAGAGATAATTAGCCAGATCAAAATTATAAGAGACATTCACTGAACAAATGTCTTGGTCCTGTTAGGTGGCCTGCTTTTCTATCCTTGCTCTCACCATGCTGATAACTTTCTGCACCCATGTCCATGTGTGTGTGTGTGTGTGTGTGTGTGTGTATTCCTGTGTATGTGCATCCTGTACCAGGCTGCGTGGCGACTCTACTCCACAGACTGTTCCAGAACGTACCTGAGTGGCACATGGCGTTATTATAAAAGTATTCTTCCTCCTCAAAGGCATGTATCCATGCAGTGAACTGATGAGAAAACTCTGACCTGAACTGGTTTTTACTAATCTGCTTTTTTTGTTTTCTTTTGTTTGTTTGTTTCCTTTTTCCAACCCCCCGCTCTCTCCTGGCCTTGTGTTCTTTTTCTTTTGGTTTCCATTTCTCCTACCTGTTTTCCTTTTGTATACTCTGCACGTAGTGTGTTTGGCGTAGTTATGCGGCTGATGAGAACTCGGTTTCCATTGCTACCTGGAAGCCTCATTTGAAGGCATTGCATACCTGCAGCCCTACAAAGTAGGTACAACTCTGGCAGCTGGGTGTTCTCTTTGGTGTCTGTGCTCCTTTAGCCTTCGTTGTTCCCTTTTTCTCATCACAAATCTTCAAGTCTTTTGTCTTCTGTTTCTTCAAGCCTGAAGCCCTCTTTTTTACATCCACTTTCAAGTCATTAGTCAAGCTTTGTCACCAAAACAGGATAGTACTGTATTATATAATTTTGAGAACTTTATTAAATACTCTCAACAATGTTAGATACATTCTCATCCTCATGTAAGCTAGAAGTTGATGGCCAAATTTATCAGAACATTGCTTTTAATGTATAGTTTTAGCAGTTTTCAGTCAAGGCCATAGCTCATTCATTCATTTTCTCAACCGCTTATCCAATCAGGGTTGGAGGGGGGCTGGGGTGCTGCAGCCTATTCCAGCTTTTTAATGGGCGCAAGGCACACAGTAACACCCTGGACAGGACACCAGTCCATCGCAGGGCAGGCATACACACATACACACACACACACACACACCCATTCACTTATAGAGCAATTCAGTGTCTTCAATTAACCTGCCTGCATGTTTTTGGACTGTGGGAGGAAACTGGAGCTCCCGGAGGAAACCCATGCAGACACGGGGAGAACATGCAAACTCCACACAGAATAGACCCGGACCACCCCGCCTGGGGATCGAACCCTTCTTGCTGTGAGGCGACAGTGCTACCCACCATGCCACCGTGCCACCCTAGCTAAAATCAGTACAATTTAATAGACAAACATTGGCAGTAGAATGTGACATACACTCACTTAAATAAATAAATCAGAAAAACGTCTTACTGTGATGCCATAGAAGAACCTTGTTTGATTTCCTTTTCTTTAACTTTAGTGTTTATTGATAGAATTAAATGAGCAATAAATAATAAACCTTACTCATAAGCATGTAAAATGGAAGGGCATGCATTAAAATTACATTGTCTAGCACATGTATTTGTGTACAGGACTAGCAAGTGTTGAAGTGCAGAGAGTGTACAAATCACCTCACTCCTGCCCGGGAAGCCAAATGTGTAATGTCCCAGTCCGCAATGCCTACATCATCCAGCAGGTTGACCTTGGTATTATTTTCTGAAGACTACAATTCCCAGCATTCCACTCACTGCCAACAGTGAAAAGAGCGATTAGTTGTTGTTTTCTGCTTCCTGCTTTCTAACCGATCAATGTTGTTGATCACCTGAGGGCTTATCACGTTCACAGAGTGTGAAGAGCTATTGTTGTTTTCCCTTGCTGCTCACTAGGCAATCAATATTGTGAGATATATCAGAGGACTGATCGCATTTGCAGAGTGAGAAGCAGCTTTTAGGTGTTGTCCTCATTTAATCACCCAGCTGGTTAGCTGTATGCTTTGGCCATTTATGTTTTTCTCTTAGCCAACAAGTGTTGTAGTTTGTGGTTGTGGTTTTGTTTTGTTTTAATTTGGTCTAGTTACTGCACCTGGGTCCTAATTATTTGGAGCATGTTTTTTCACCATCTGGCTAGATAACCGCCTTTGTAATCAATGGAGAGACCGTAAGATTGAGGCAGTTGGACACCCCTAGGGTTGAGAGTTCCTCTGGGCCAGTCCAGGTCTTTCCTCTGCTACCCAGTGGTTCTTACAGCCCATGTAACTAAGCAACATATGTCACTTGCCCCTAGAATAGCACTATATCTTTACATATAGGCCAGCATGTGGAGGAGATGTCATTGCTACTAACCCAGACTTTGGAGCTTCAGCTAATTCAGGAATTCCTTTTGATAAAATGCCATAATCCCCACATCGATTGGTTGGATTGTTGGAGATCAATCAAACCACAACGCTCTGGTACTTCCTCCTCACAGACCTTATGACTGAGCTATAAACCTGCTCCCGGGTACTACTCCAATCTGTGGTCTGTTCTTCTTTTTAAAACCAATGCAATGGTATATTTGGAAGTCCTTGGCACTAAGGTATATTTGACCTAAACCCTTGCTGGCAGGAGTAAGGTTTTTCTTTGTTGGGAAGAAGAATGGGACCTTGTGCACCTGCATTGATGAACTTGGCCTTTGAGTTGCTGCAGCAGACCTTTATTTTAGTTAAACCTCCACTGTGCTTATCATCTGATCCCTGTAAGAAAAATAAATTAAAAACATATTTATCAAACTATCCACTTACTACAAAAATCTAATGTTCCCTTTTGGGTGATAAATGTTCTGGTTGAATATTTCCAATTGCAGCTTTAAATTGGAATTAGCCAGGTCTTATTACTCAACATTAATGCACAATCTCACTAAGCTCTTATGCCTGAATGAAAGCAGAATCCTGCATTCATGTTACAAAATACTTCCAGAAAAGTGAAGGCAAATGAGGGACCAATTTCCTAATAATGTTCATGTTTGACTTGCACGTATAGGTATGATGTTCACATACTTTTGGCCATACAGTTTAGACTTAAGGAGCCTGAAAATACCTGCAGAAACAGAGACACACACCCCTACATACACAGACATTAGTTCAGACAGAGGAAAGCATTATTTTCCTTTTTTCCAGTAATCACTGACTTAGTTCCTGTCCATTTTAAAGCTAAATTATCCTTGCTGGAGCTTTCCTAGACAGCTTGATTGTGCGTTGCTGATTGCTTGCATGTCTGCCTGGTGCCTGTTTATGCTATCTTCTCTCTGTTTTTCACATTTTTATGTCGTGGTTTGTTTTTGTTCTGGTTTCTACTGCATGTGTGTATGTGCGTTGGTGTGTTTGTGTAAGTTTTTCTTTCTTAACTTTCATACTGTACACTATTGTGTTTAACACAGAGAGAAATATATTGAAAATTCATTCATGTTTATGAACGATTCAGTATATTTCAGAGCCATTTGTCTTTCTATTGTACACCTTTTGGTGCTGTTTTTCATTAAATTAATCCCCTGACCCTGTTCTCCCCTTTGCTGCTAACTAACACCTGAAGGAAAGACCAGGGTGAATCCATCACCAGGTTTGTATTCTTTTACTGTATATAACCTGTGATTTTTGACTTTTGTACTGCATTTTATTTATGCTATGCCTGGCTTACATTTATAGTTAAGGGGGTTACTGTTGAGACTTTGCCCCTCCTGACAACTGCAAGTTGTCCTTTAATGAAAAACGATCTTAAGATGAGGTGTGTATATTTAATTAGCGAATTAACTCAACAGTTCAGTCAAGGCCACCTCAATTGTAAATAAATGTAATAAACATGTTTGCTGTTTATAACTCAACATCCTGAAGCCTGTAGAAACTTCATTAATTTAAAACGTATGATCATTGCCTTAAGACAAGTCTGCGCCTCAAAGATTAATATTATTCTTAATTTCACCTTAATATCATTCTTAATCCTTAATATTATTCCTAATTTACGTATGTATTATTCTTATTTTATGTATTTTCAGACTTAGTTGCCAATATTGTTAATCTGCTTTGTTAAAGGTGCACAATCCAGGGTCCGAAAGACTACAGTAAATAAGTCACTTCTTTCCAACAATTTAGTTTGTCAAATATCTGTTCAACACCTTGCTAGCTATCAGGTACTATCAGGTTTTATTGCAACTTATGTCTCATAGTATACAAACCTATATACAAACCTAGCTAAACATATTAAGCCTGTGTTTTAAGATTCTTGTTTTCTGGAGTCAGGATCATTGGTTAGGACTCTGTTTTGTTCTGGATGTACTTTGTAGTGCAGGAGGGGTTTGATAGATGAAAGTCAAAATAATATAACGTTTATATTTTTATATTCCGTTTTTATATAGTCACCCTCTGACAATGCAGTGTGGGCCAGGCATTGATTACAGTGAGTTTTATTTCAAAATATATACCATCAGTACATAGGCTGTAAACAACAAAAGCTATCTCATGCTGAGTAGACACTGCTATACATAGCTTTCATTGTTTTCAAATTGCTGTTTTATTGAGATTGCTGAGACAAGCTGTGTACAAACTTCCCACAGCAGGGTCAAGTGACTGGAAACTTATGTAAGCTTAAAGATGTTTGCAATGAAATGATATGTTTAGGTTTGTGTGTGTATATATAGGAGAGAGAGTCAGAAATAGGTTGTGTGTGTGCACAATATGCAGCACTGTCCTGGCAGTAGTTATGTATCGGGCGTAGTACCACTTGTCCATCTGGCAGACAACACCATGATAAAGTTTTTCCATTCTGAGGGTATTTATCTTCGCAATCAAATATTACTCCAGCCAGTGCATTATTAACAAAAGAGAGAGAGAAAGTGAGAGAGTTGCTGCTTAAGGTCGCACTGGACAAAGATGGTAAGAGGCCAGTGTATCTTTAGCCATCCTAACTTGGTTTTCCTTAAAGGTGCTATGTTTTTTAGTAACAATCTGAGTTCTGACAGAAGTAGCAGGTCTATGGGTTCTAGATAATAATATATAATATATAATAAACAACATAATTGCAGTATGGTGATCATCAGCTAAATTTTCTGATTATATAGTGAGGGTAAAAAAATAATGTAACCAAATTTGTTTTTGTTTGACACTTAATAACTCTATTACTATGTTTATCCATGTAAAATATACCCATATAATGTATTTTGATGTTTATTTTAAATGCTAATGAAAACGTATTTATAAGCGTTATAAAAAATAAATAAATAAATTTTTTCTGACAATTACATTTCCTTCTAATGCTCAGTTTGGCCTGGCGGTATAGGACAGGGTGCTGTTGGACAAAGTGTAACTCTCGCTGAGCTAGCATTCAAAGTATTCTCTGTGCTTCATCAAACATGACTTGCTAAACCTGCGGCCAACAATTTAAAAGCATGTCTGACTTTCTGACACTCTAGTGCTCCTGCTAGAAGACTTAAGCTTTTGTTGCTGGGAACCAGGGCTGTAATCACAACATATACAGTGTATCACAAAAGTGAGTACACCCCTCACATTTCTGCAGATATTTAAGTATATCTTTTCATGGGACAACACTGACAAAATGACACTTTGACACAATGAATAGTAGTCTGTGTGCAGCTTATATAACAGTGTAAATTTATTCTTCCCTCAAAATAACTCAATATACAGCCATTAATGTCTAAACCACCGGCAACAAAAGTGAGTACACCCCTAAGAGACTACACCCCTAAATGTCCAAATTGAGCACTGCTTGTCATTTTCCCTCCAAAATGTCATGTGATTTGTTAGTGTTACTAGGTCTCAGGTGTGCATAGGGAGCAGGTGTGTTCAATTTAGTAGTACAGCTCTCACACTCTCTCATACTGGTCACTGAAAGTTCCAACATGGCACCTCATGGCAAAGAACTCTCTGAGGATCTTAAAAGACGAATTGTTGCGCTACATGAAGATGGCCAAGGCTACAAGAAGATTGCCAACACCCTGAAACTGAGCTGCAGCACAGTGGCCAAGATCATCCAGCGTTTTAAAAGAGCAGGGTCCACTCAGAACAGACCTCGCGTTGGTCGTCCAAAGAAGCTGAGTGCACGTGCTCAGCGTCACATCCAACTGCTGTCTTTGAAAGATAGGCGCAGGAGTGCTGTCAGCATTGCTGCAGAGATTGAAAAGGTGGGGGGTCAGCCTGTCAGTGCTCAGACCATACGCCGCACACTACATCAAATTGGTCTGCATGGCTGTCACCCCAGAAGGAAGCCTCTTCTGAAGTCTCTACACAAGAAAGCCCGCAAACAGTTTGCTGAAGACATGTCAACAAAGGACATGGATTACTGGAACCATGTCCTATGGTCTGATGAGACCAAGATTAATTTGTTTGGTTGAGATGGTCTCAAGCATGTGTGGCGGCAATCAGGTGAGGAGTACAAAAATAAGTGTGTCATGCCTACAGTCAAGCATGGTGGTGGGAATGCCATGGTCTGGGGCTGCATGAGTGCAGCAGGTGTTGGGGAGTTACATTTCATTGAGGGACACATGAACTCCAATATGTACTGTGAAATACTGAAGCAGAGCATGATCCCCTCCCTCCGGAAACTGGGTCGCAGGGCAGTGTTCCAGCATGATAATGACCCCAAACACACCTCTAAGACGACCACTGCTTTATTGAAGAGGCTGAGGGTAAAGGTGATGGACTGGCCAAGCATGTCTCCAGACCTAAACCCAACAGAACATCTTTGGGGCATCCTCAAGCGGAAGGTGGAGGAGCGCAAAGTCTCGAATATCCGCCAGCTCCGTGATGTCGTCATGGAGGAGTGGAAAAGCATTCCAGTGGCAACCTGTGAAGCTCTGGTAAACTCCATGCCCAGGAGAGTTAAGGCAGTTCTGGGAAATAATGGTGGCCACACAAAATATTGACACTTCAGGAACTTTCACTAAGGGGTGTACTCACTTTTGTTGCCGGTGGTTTAGACAATAATGGCTGTATATTGAGTTATTTTGAGGGAAGAATAAATTTACACTGTTATATAAGCTGCACACAGACTACTTTTCATTGTGTCAAAGTGTCATTTTGTCAGTGTTGTCCCATGAAAAGATATACTTAAATATCTGCAGAAATGTGAGGGGTGTACTCACTTTTGTGATACACTGTATATGAGAGGGACTTGTCCTCAATATTCAGATATGCTCAAAATGTCCCCCCAATATAGTGAGGTAAAAATTATGAATAAACATATTCCACTCACTGGTATTGTGTTAGGATGTTAGGATATGTTATTTGGCTGGAAGGTTTTAAAATTGCAGTGCTGGAAATAACTGGAAATGTATTAAATAATTATATATACAGTTTCATTTGCTTTAACAATTTCCTATTCATTTTAGCTTGGTTTATTACTGCTTACACACAATTATGTTTGTACTTTTAAAATACACTGCTGTTAATGAGTAGCCTAATTGCATTATGGATGTGTGGTTCATATTCACCAGAAGAGCTTAGCATTAATGGCTTAAATGTATTTATTTGCAGTTTTCTTAGTGGGTGGCAAATACAGTATGTCACGTAATATGTGGCTGCCCTCTGAACTAAAAGAAACAAACCAAATAAAAAGGCTATAAATAGAGCAACGCTGTAAACCACCACAGTACAATAACAAGAATTCAGTTATGTGATCTGTTAGCTAGAGGAAGAGAAATTAGTTCCCAGAGAAACACAGTTCTACTGTAATTGGCGAACACATTGCCAATAGCTTTATATTCGGTACTCTGGGAGGGTATTAATGTGGGAATTTGAATGTACGTGTGAAGGTTTTTACTCTAATCATGCATGTGTGCAACTGATCATGTCCTTACTATTTCTCTAAATGCAGAGATGAACTAATGCAGTGTTTTTATTTTCTCTTTTATTGTATGGCCACATGTTTTTAATTTCTATCCAAACCACACATTTGTTTGTTCCACTGAAATTTACTTTCTCCTCACACTCACTAATCCACACTTGTCTGTTTCTTACACTCCATAGTAAGGTTCATATTAATGGGCAGAAGCTCTTCAGGAAATATTCCACAAGGAGTTATAGGTACCAACATTACTCGCACTCTGGCCATATGACAAACAATGAGAATGCTAACTAACTGCAGGTGCATGGATGATGACTGATACTCCAGATGTGCTGTTTCCCTCCTCACTGTGACCTAGGATAGTGATCTTCTCTGCCTCTCGACTGTTACATACAGAGCTTACATTAGGTTACACACAACAGATTTTGACATTAAATGAATATAAAAGCCTTTGAAAAAGAGACATATTATTGGCTTTGCAAATGACCAGCAAACAAGATACTCAGCATATTACAGAACAGCTACTAAACTCAAGGGCTGGAGGCTAAACCATGATTTCTTTAAGATACATTGAGTCAGTCACTACAGATGCAGTGCAGAAGAGAACTAACTGTCCTATATAGGACACCACTAGGTTTATTTAACTGGTAAGATACTGGCTTTATTTACACGTTCAGTCTTCACTTTGTAATTCACCAGGTTCCACCCATACACACACTGAAAGATGCATTACAAACAATAACAGTTTTACAATCCCAGGTCCCAAATACCAACAATCTAGTTGATCTATGTGATGTATGTTTTAAACATAGCTCTGTGTTTCTCAAAGTTACTTACAGTCTATTTAAACATGAGTTACAGGCTGTGCACTTCATTTAAAGAAAATACATCATTTGCAGCACAAATGATCCCTCTAATTTTATACTTTTCTGCTCGTTTATATTTAAGTTTTTGTTTAAGCTTTGTTTTTAAGCTTTAAATATCCAAATTGTATTAGGTCTAAACATAGTAAATTGCATCTGTCTACCTCATACACTATATGTCCAAAAATATGTGGACACCTGACTATGAGCTTGTAGGACCTTCCATTCCAAATTGATGATTATCGATTTTGAGTTGCCCCCTCTTTGCAGCTATAATAGCCTCCACATTTGTGGGTCTTTTCACCAGATTTTGTAGTGTATCTGGGGTAAGTTGAGTCCATTCAGTCAAAAAAGTATTTGCTAGGTCAGGCAATCGTCCGTCAGAAAGCCCTGGCTCTTGATCACATTACAGTTCATCTTACAGCTGTTCAATAACTTTGAAGCCAGGACTCTGTGCAGACTGGGGGTTTTAACATACCTTTGGCCATACAGTGTATATAGGGTTCATTCACATTAAACCCCCCTTTTTGGTCTGGTGAATGTGTAAACAGAAAACTGTGACAGACCTGCTGGTGTCTTTCTTAGCAAAAAAGCACAAACCTAAAAGGATGAAACACCATCCTTTTCATTCACTAGATTCAAAAAAGCATAAATGGTTTGGCATTTAAATGAGTGATCTACCAGTGTTAGGGCAAACTATTAAAATGTTAAACCCACCACTGGAGTTTTAATACCCAAACTAATAAAGGCAGTTGTGTGGGAATGTGATTTTAGATTAGGCATTAAGACCAGGTTTTATGATTTGTAATTAGTGAGGCAGGTAGACTGTAAGAGAATACATATTTAAATGTGCATGCTGCATGTGCTTGCCTCTTATTTTTGCTTTTGTTGATTTTATCTTGAAAAGTGTAAAATCTGAGCACTAAACAATAGCTACTAATATCACTTATACTGCACTTTGCTCTCACATGTGGTACTGTTTATGCTACTTCTGCATTTGTGAGTTATAAGGTCTAAAAAGGTATTCAACTTAATATGTTCATATGTCTTATTTGTCTTGTTATAACTGGCATTTTATTCTGGATTGAAACGAATGTCTTCAGCTTTCTATAGGCCCATAATTATGGTGGGTGGCCTGACAATGTTGCCTGCTGATTGACAGCTATCGACAGAATGCTAACTGCATTGCATGCCAGTCTATTTATGTTGTTTAGGCTACAAACATCTTTTATATCAATTATTTAATCTTTAGATAGGACATTAATGTTTAAGTAAACAATCATTGGCATAAAATATAACAGCACACATAATTAATGTCATGACAGAATTATCGTCATCATTTTAATTTGACATTTAAGTTGTATTAAACAAATTGTACCATTTTTTTCCTCTTCCTTTTCTCTTTTCTTCTCCACTGTTTTTCCTCTCATAGTCAGAAACTGAGTTTTAAGGAGCGAGTACGCATGGCCAGTCCTCGTGGTCAGAGCATTAAGAGCAGGCAGACTTCACTGAATGACAGACGATCTCCTGTCACTGAATTGGCCACAGAGGGGAGCAGCCCGGCCAAGGTGCAGAAAAGCTGGAGTTTTAATGACCGAACACGTTTTAGACCATCGCTCAGGCTCAAAAGCCAATCACGTACCATGCCTGAAGGTGAGCGCGACCCCCTGATTAGACTTTCTTAGTGTTTTTTGAAAAGGCTTTTTACAGGCTTATGCAGTATGTCTGTAGAAATCTGAGCCCATTCACCCATAAGAACATTTATGAGGAACATTTATGAGGTTACGCAAAGGTGTTGGACAAAAAAAGACATTGGACAGGAAAGGATAGTTCTTTTGTGACTCCAGAATGAGTACATGATAATGAAGAAGTGTATATGTTTGCTTTTGTTTTGCCTTCGGCAACAGTGTTTTATACAGACATTTTCATATTTAATACGAAAGTAGCTGGAATTAAAGTAATGCTCTTCTGGGTAATAAATATATCAGGATTAACCATAACCTTAATTGGGGAAGACACTACAGAGAATGAATGTTCTGTTTTAAATTCTGTAGTCTAGTGTTGTGACAGCTTCTGTACAGTCTTAATCCTCTCATCCCCACACTGAGGTCAGGTTCAGTTCCTATGTGACTACTTTAGTCCACATCAAGTCTTAAGTCCTCCTGTTTACAATGGCTTCTGCTTTTTGGACACTTCTGCTTATTGTGTGTAGATGTTTTAGAACCACTCACTTTTAAAAGCTGTGTATATTTAATGATATGCTTTTAACACATAGTAACAGTACGGTGCAAGTCTATAAAAACATGTTTTGATAAGTTTGGAGCCCTAATCTCAACCCTGTTAAAGACATTCAAGAGTTTAAGTGTTCATTGTGAGCCAGGCCTTTTTTGTTCAACATCTTTGCCTAACGTCATAAATGTTTTTTTGGGTGAATGGGCTCAAATTTCTACAGAAATACTTCATAAGCTTGTAAAAAGCCTTTCCAAAAAATTAAGACTGTTATAGCTGGGGGTGGGGCAATTTCATAATAATGCCTATGTTTTTATAAAAGGACATGCAACAAGCTTACGGTCAACTGTTTACATATTTCAATAGATTTCACAGGGCGTCACGGTGGCTCAGTAGGTAGCACTGTCACCTCACAGCAAGAAGGTCCTGGGTTCGATCCCCAGGTGGGGCGGTCCGGGTCCTTTCTGTGTGGAGTTTGTATGTTTGTGTGGGTTTGTTTTGGGAGCTCCGGCTTCCTCCCACAGTCCAAAGACATGCAAGTGAGGTGAACTGGAGATACAAAATTGTCCATGACTGTGTTTGACATTAAACTTGTGAACTGATGAATCTTGTGTAAAGAATAACTACCGTTCCTGTCATGAATGTAAAATCTTAAAAAACAATATATTTCACACATATATTCAAACCCTTTATTCAACATTATATAAATTATAGCTGTTTTATTGAATAGTACTCCAATACATGCTTTGCATACCTGGATTTGGGTAGTTTATCCCATTCTTTATGCCAGATCATCCTAAGCTCTATGAGAGTGGATGGTGAGTGTGTGTAATCTGCCATCATCAGGTCTTTCCACAGATATTTGATGGGGTTTAAGTCTGGGCATTGGCTGGGCCATGAAAGAGATTTGTTCTATTTTTTCAGTATGCTTTGGGTCATTGTCATGTTAAAAGTTAAACTGTTACAAAGGTCTGAGTGTGCATGCACTCAGGAGGTTTTCTTCAAGGAAGTTCCTGTATTTGGGGCACCCATCCATCCCTTAATTTTTTTTGTCACTTTGTCCCGACCTAATTTGGCTGGACAGCCAACTTTTAGAAGGGTTTAAGGTTGTGTCAAGCTTGCTTCATTTCAAAGTGATTGAGGACACTGTGGTCCTGGGAACACTCAAAGCCTTACAAATTGTTTATTCTAGCCCTGATCTGTGCCTTGCCACAATGCGATTGAGAAGATCTACAGACAGTGTATTGGGCTTCATGGCTTGGTTTTTGTTTTGACAATGCAGTATAAATTATGGGTCTTTATAGACTCAGATGAGTGCCTTTTCAAACCATGTCCAATTAATTAAATTCCAGGTAAGATTTAGACTCGTCGCAGGGATAATTTAAGCAAATAGGATGCACTTGACCACAATGTGGAATATTATGTATTATGTGTACACTGATGGGTAAAACAACAATCATATTCAAGCAAAATTAAATACACAATAAAAAGTGTGCACAAGAATCCACTGTATATATGCAGTACAGGCTGTTGAGACAATTTTAAGTGGAAGAGTAGGAAACTGGAACACAAAAAAAACAAATTTGTCTGACTAAATGAAAGCAAAATATTGTGGTTTTTTAAATAACATTTCTTCTTTTCTTAGGGTTTTTAAGTATTTGTGTTTTGCTGAACAGTACTGAATACGTTATGTGCTGTATAGAGACAGATTTATATGTGAATCTTTGTAGTAAGAGGACAGTGTTTGTATATTGTGCTGTGGCAGCATGATGTTAAACATCAGCTACAGTGATGGCAGACTATGCAAAACAGATGACACAGGAACGGCTCTGGAATCAGACCGAGGTTTAATTACCTCAGTGGCTTGGGTATCACTCAAGGCTGATTCATCAAAACTCACAATGAGTTTGAGAAAACATTTTTGTGGCTTTTACACAGTGTCACAGCTGCTGGGTACTCAATGGATCACATGACTGAACAGCACAGCTACATGCTGGCCATTCCTTGAAACCGGGGAGTAAATTTGTTGCGTTTTCTGACTCACTTAACTATCCTCCTTATGAAATGCATACATGAGCATCTTGGAGATGTGATATTCTATAGACAACACACTGTGCATGGCCTATCAGCTTAGATTAACAAATATATCATCTGGCCAAATAATGTCAACCGTCTATTATCTTCCCCTATCACATGCTGTGTAGATTAATCCCAGAACCACATATTGTGGAGAACTGCTGAATTCTGCATTTTACTGGCAATCTGGATGAAACAGCTGTCTGTCTAATTTACAGCATATTTGTCTCATTATGTTACAATAAATCTAGTTATGATAAGAACGTCGTCATCTAGGGTAAATTATAGCCACATGATCACTTATGGTTTTGAGGGAAAATGTCATTGTTTTTATGAAATAGCAAATGATGTGAAAAAAATGATTCTTTTTAAATGTACACTTGATACCTTTTATTTTGCATTTTCCCCATATTTTACCTAATCTAATCATTGAGTGTTCCCCGCTTGTACTGCCCTCGCTCTGGCACCCTGCCGGTAGAAAGAATTGTACCCCGCACAAAGAGCCACGCTATAACTCAGTGTGGCAAGCAAGACAAATTACCAGCAGACTATCAGTGTGCCATATATAGTACACACTTAACACTTGTTACTCATGATTTGG
Source organism: Trichomycterus rosablanca (assembly GCF_030014385.1). Taxonomy (NCBI): domain Eukaryota; kingdom Metazoa; phylum Chordata; class Actinopteri; order Siluriformes; family Trichomycteridae; genus Trichomycterus; species Trichomycterus rosablanca. The sequence continues at coordinate 7,087,152 of NC_085992.1, read as the reverse complement.
TTTACCGTCATTAATGTAACTTAAATTCTTTCTTAAACCTGTAAAAATGGTTCTCAGTTTAGTCATGTTTGCATCATATATTCCCCCACCTTATGGATCATATAAATAAATTATTTTTGTACTATTTTACTTACCTTTACTAACAGAAGATTTTACGATTACGGAAATATAGTAAGATAGTAGGGCAAATAAGATCCCATTATTATAGTTAAATTTAACTGAAATATTACAGTTTACATAATTGACATCAACAGCTTGTCAACTAGTTACCTGCATTAATAAAAACTAGGGATGTCCCGATCCGATCTCAAAGATCGGGGCCGATCAAGGCATTTTTTAATTGATCGGAATCGGCTTTACTAAACCCGATCTTAATCCCGATCTTTTGTGTTACGTCAGCATGTCCGCTGTGTGGAAATACTTTAAATTGAAAAGTAAAACAAGTCCAACAGTGAAGTGTAACGTCTGCAGTGTGAGCGTTTCACGAGGCGGTGGGAGCAGAGCCGCGTTCATGTGTGAGAGTGTGTGTGAGTCAAGGATCACACCGGTTTACAAAACAACGTAGTGATGCACTCGTTTAATAAAGAAATAAATGCACAGTATATTCACATATTGTCGGGAGCAGAACACTTTAACTTCTGTTACGGTACCGAATAGCCTACAGTTGAGAAAAGCACGCTATTTCATGTTCTATGGAAGGCCTAAAGGGTCAAAACACACTCACTTCGTGTACAAACGTCCACCAAACCACTGTCACAATAGAAGCACTTTAAAAACTGGCTTTCCTTCATAGCAAAAAAGCCTTTCCATTTTATTTTGGTATTCAGGTTTTACTGTAATGCTTTTAAGTAACTTTTTTCTTATATTCAAGTTAAGCTGCTACACAGATTTCTGTTCATTTTTAGTGTATCACTGCATTAAACATTTTTTTTTTTAATGTAAAGTTTAAAGTAAAACTAATTATCTCACTCATTTTGATTGATTTAGTAAAAATACAAAAACATTAAGCAATAGCTTGGATGCAGCATTTTTCCCTACAGCACTGCAGAGCTATTTAGTTGTTAAACATGTACATTGGATTAATTTGAATAACTGTAATGTACTTGAAGTGTGCACTGTGTGAACAGTATTATCTAGTTCTTATCTAGACAGTATCTAGAAAATACAAGTATCGGTTTGAGAATCGTTATCGGATCGGGATCAAAATTAATAATCGGGATCGGTATCGGGAACAAAAAAACGTGATCGGGACATCCCTAATAAAAACTGGTATTAATATATTATCATGCTAATACACTTGTTGTTGGCAGTAGTCTGCCACTTGGCCTTGTTCTAAAATGCAACTTATAAAACGGATAGTTCCGGTCCTAAAATCTGATTGGCTGAGCCGCGTTCGAAGCCGTTGTAAAATCCCCGATAAACGCACACCTAGGACCACCTCACATCATTCCATATTAATACGCCACTGAATAGAAAAAATTTATGTTATTTTCGCCCTCATGTTGCCTAGCAACACTGTTAATCGAACTATTTTGCGTCGCGGAAGAATGCTTTATTGTAAGTTTATACACAATAAATACATTTATGATTAAACATTGTTGTATTTATTATATTTTATGTTGACCGCCGTTTTATAAAAGCAATAAGCCACTCGAGACCGTGCGTTACTGTTATGATTTTAGCACGGAGAAAGAAGTTTTCCGAAGAAGTGCTAAAATCACAGTAATGCACGGTCTCTCGTGGCTTATTGCTTTATTTTATATATCTCTGAAAGCCAACAAAGAGCTTCCTCCTACTGTCTTATCTTTCACTTCTTCTCCACTGTTCCTTTTTCCGTCCCGTTACTTGTAGCTGACAGTTTGGGAGGAGAGGAATGTTTTGATGAGAAGGGCTGTCACTGTGATGTCTCTGTTGAAGATCTGTCAGCACCTCTGAAGACAGTAATCAGAGCTGTCAGGTGAGGAGATGGATGTACTAAAACAAGAGAGGTACATGCATACTGAAAAGACATAATTATACCATCACAGATGGGTTTGGTTTACAATTTGGGTTCAATCCAACCTGTGAAATTAAGCAATATTGTACTGAACTCTGGAATTAACACTCATGATGATAAAATGGCCTGTTGCTGCCCCAAAGCAACATTGCATTGAACTCTGCTTAGTGAAAAGGTCCATCAAAGGTGAAGTGGGTGAGGTTTCTCTCTTTATTTTCCCAGGGTGTCAGATAGACACAATCACAGCTGCTTCTGCTTACACACTGCCTCATCTGACATGTATAGCCGAACATATCCGACAGGAACACAAAAATCAATTCAAACCAGGCAACATTGAGATCCGAGTATTACTAGATCAACATTGTAGCTGTAGAATAATACTAATGTTTATCCACCCCTGGATATAGTGTCTATGATACTGGTGAGAATTGATTTCATTGGATTAGTGGAACAGGTTACATCTCTGTTTTTTTAAACGCTCATTACTGAGCTAACACGTGGTTAGTCATTGCCCTCTAGTGACAGGGAATGATCACTGCAGCTCATTAAGCACTTGCGCATCGTCCTGCAAATGGACATTAAATAGAAACTTGGGTCAATTAAAGCAAAATAGTTTTTTTATATTTCCATTCAAAATTCTTCTACACTTTTCATCCAAAACCTTTATCTTTGATTGCTCTGATATATCAATAAGCACAATCAGTACAGGCTTATTCATTAGCAAATTAACTTAACCGACCTACACCGACCAGGCATAACATTATGACCACTGACAGGTGAAGTGAATAACACTGATTATCTCTTCATCACGGCATCTGTTAGTGGGTGGGATATATTAGGCAGCAAGTGAACATTTTATCCTCAAAGTTGATGTGTTAGAAGCAGGAAAAATGGGCGAGCGTGAGGATTTGAGCGAGTTTGACAAGGGCCGAATTGTGATCGCTTGACGACTGGGTCAGAGCATCTCCAAAACTGCAGCTCTTGTGGGGTGTTCCCGGTCTGCAGTGGTCAGTATCTATCAAATTTGGTCCAAAGAAGGAAAAGTGGTAAACCGGCGACAGGGTCATGGGCGGCCAAGGCTCATTGATGCACGTGAGGAGCGAAGGCTGGCCCATGTGGTTCGATCCAACAGACGAGCTACTGTAGCTCAAATTGCTGAAGAAGTTAATGCTGGTTCTGATAGAAAGGTGTCAGAATACACAGTGCATCACAGTTTGTTGCGTATGGGGCAGCAAAAGGGGGACCAACACAATATTAGGAAGGTGGTCATAATGTTATGCCTGATCGGTGTATGTTCAGGTTTTATCTTTGATAGCACTGTGCCTTATGTAAATAAGCTAGCAGTTGCTAAAAGAGAGTTGAATTTTTTGTTGTGTCTTTTACTTTTGCTAGAATAATGAAGTTCCATGTGGCTAAGAAGAAGTTTAAGGAGACTCTGCGGCCATATGATGTGAAAGACGTGATAGAGCAGTACTCAGCCGGACACTTGGACATGCTGTGCCGCATCAAGAGTCTTCAGACTAGGTTAGAGCTGACTGACCTTTCCATACTTTCAAACAAACCACTGAAATGACTAAGATAAATATGAAAATGTTTTATTACAACCCAGCTATTTATTCCCTGCACCTAACTGTAAGTGACACTTTGCTAGGTAAGCTTATCTTCTGTCTTGTTTGTATATTTCATATTCACTTACCATTTACTTAGGTACACCCACAAATTGGTGCACAAAACAATGTCTTTATACAATGTGGAGTACTTAGGAGTACTTTCGGCCACAAAGAGGGTTTGCAAATGTCTGTGTGCATTTTTGTGACTAAATCTTAAACACTGCTTGTTTTATCTATGTGTGCACTCTCCTATTTAGGCTGGATACAATAGTGGGTCCACCACAGACCCTAAGCAGCAAAGCCAAGACTTTTTCCTCTACTTCTCTGCACTCCTATTACAGCCAAGCCACGAAGAAGAACTCAGCCCCAGGGTCAGCTGACCCACAATCTTTTGCACCTACCTCATTTAACATAGATAGCGTGGTTATGAGTCACATGCTTAGGCTATGTGTTCAGTCTATTTTTCCAAAACAAATAGTTCAAGTTAGTTTAAATTAGTTCATTAGTTCAAGGCAGAGCCACCGACCTGGCCAGATGTCCACACAAACACACTTGGCCGTGTTTGAGGGAGGGAAGGTGGTCTTTTCCCATTGTCACTGCGATACATGATTTTCATGACTTGTTCAGGTGCCTGCACAAGTGGTGGGGTGTCTCATGCAGCGTACCGTGGCTCTGTGTGGGAACCCAGCACCAACAGGTGATAAGAAGTGGCCGCAGATTTGGCATATGTGGGATCCGGCTCTCCTTAATCAGATCAGGTGCTGTGCAAGCAGCAGCGGATTCACAATCGGGAATTGTAAAAGACTAGATTGAGAGATAAAGATAAGAAAAATTCTGGAAAAAATGCCTTTGTATTAAACTTAATATTGAAATATGTGTAGTACACACAATTGTATTGCACATTATTTGCCACTGACGGACACATGACCTAAAGCTGCTCACTTTTAACTTCTTGGTATTTTTTTGGTTTCATAAAACCCTTATGTTCAGTTTGATTTAATTATACAGAAATATTAAGAATGAATGCCTCCCTTGTTAAAGAAGAGTGATAAAATGTTTAGGTGGTTAATAAGAGTAATATCAATACATGGCACCTCTAAAACCACAATTTTTAGCAGGATGTCCAGTGGGATGCATTTCTGTTATAAGCACAAACATACAGTAAATGCTAGTTTTACAATTACTGACTCATTTACTTTTTTAACTGCTTATCCAATCAGGGTCTTGCTGGAGCCTATCCCAGCTTTTCTATGGGCGCAAGGCACACAGTAACACCCTGGATGGGGCACAGACACACATGCACACACCCATCCACCTATAGGGCAATTCAGTGTCTCCAATTAACCTAGCTGCATGTTTTTGGACTGTGGGAGGAAACTGAAGCTCCCGGAGGAAACCCATGCAGACACAGGGAGAACATGCAAACTCCACACAGAAAGGACCCGGACCGCCCCGCCTGGGGATCAAACCCAGGACCTTCTTGCTGTGTGGCGACAGTGCTACCCACTTAGCCACCATGTCGCCCAATCAGTGAACTGAACATGGGGGTTTATATTATCATGATGTCTTTTCTGGTAAGACAAACTGTGCGTCTTCTCTGTCTTTTTAATGATGAGTAGCAATTTCATATCTAACCAAGAGACTTTTCTCCAGGTGTTTGTTAATAATAATTATTAACATGTATATATGTATACATTATATACTGTATATAATACAAAACCTATTATCTATTGTTATATATAACATCATACAACTAAATGCATAAACTTAAAAGCTACACCGATGAGCCAAAACATTAGGACAATCTAGGATGTTCCAGATGCCAAAGCCCTCCTGTCCTTTGCCATTAGTGAGTCTAGGAGTGTTCCTGATGTTTTGGCTGATCAGTAAACATTTTTTGATCTAACAGTGACTTGCATTAAGTAACAGTCTTTGCTTACAGTTGCTTTTGCTTTCATAGCTCTGAATACCTTCTCTTAAGTTATTCCTCTTGTTTTATAGTTATTGTTTTATAATGAAACTCTAAAATACTTTCTTTCACATGCAGACTTGTTTCAGGCTTGTGTCCACAGCAGATGCTCAGCAGTAAAGCACGGAACATGTCCTCTCCTTCTCTGCACTCTTATTACAGTCAAACCAAGAAGAAACACACCGGCTCAGGGTTAGAGTTGTGCCAGTGCTAACACAGGAGTACTGGACTCCACACATACTTAAATTTACTCGTCTCTCAGGAGTTCAAAACTGACACCAGCCTGGTGCTTTCAATGTGGCATTTATTTGAATGCATCATGTGCTTCAGAGTTGGACTCCAAAATGACTTTTTTACAAGTTCACCATGTTTTCCAACCTCTTTTAACACCTGCTGTTCTGTTATAAAAAAAATTGACATTTTTATTAACGTAGGTCAATGATAGTTCTTGTGTGACTCAGAATGACTTTCTTCTTTAATGATTTGCAAATGAAAAAGTGTGAAATGATTTTCTAACGTTTTACTAATACACGACAATTAAAAATCATTTTATGGTTGTTTTATACTTGTTCTGTTTAATTAACTAATCTTTTAAAGGTATCTATTAAAGTTAAAAGGCACATATGTGTATATTTACTTGAAGCGAACATGTATGTGTCATGTCATCCAGTGTTCGAGATTGTAATTATTTCTGCAACTGGTCATTTTATGTGACTAAATAATTCAAACACATACTGTTTTACCCAAAAAATCTTTCATGAATTTAAGCAATTTCATAAATGCATTGTGGGTTTTCTTTCAATATAACAAAGTCTGATGCACAGAGATGAGGGTTAATGTAGATCGGTGTGTGACTCCTGCTAAGTGTGCATGCTACAGATCTACAGCTGAACCCACCTCGTGCAGGTAAAAACAAAGCAGTCGAGTACTGTACACATATTGGAGGCAACCTGCATTAGTTGCAGCAAAATGACACTTGGTAATTAAATACTACTAGTTAGGGAGAAAAATTGTGGGGGCCTATATAAATTGAGTTTCATTGTCCATACATTTTTAGCATCAATAAACCAGTTTCACTGTCAGCAAAACAGCCTAATTATACAACCAGTAGGTACAGCATTGTTCCATCTAGACAAATTTCCTCTCAGCATTAAATTACAGTATTTGCAAAGATGTCAATGTGGTTAATGTATTTTGTATCTACAGTGTATCACAAAAGTGAGTACACCTCTCACATTTCTGCAAATATTTCATTATATCTTTTCATGGGACAACACTATAGACATGAAACATGGATATAACTTAGAGTAGTCAGTGTACAGCTTGTATAGCAGTGTAGATTTACTGTCTTCTGAAAATAACTCAACACACAGCCATTAATGTCTAAATAGCTGGCAACATAAGTGAGTACACCCCACAGTGAACATGTCCAAATTGTGCCCAAATGTGTCGTTGTCCCTCCCTGGTGTCATGTGTCAAGGTCCCAGGTGTAAATGGGGAGCAGGGCTGTTAAATTTGGTGTTTTGGGTACAATTCTCTCATACTGGCCACTGGATATTCAACATGGCACCTCATGGCAAAGAACTCTCTGAGGATGTGAGAAATAGAATTGTTGCTCTCCACAAAGATGGCCTGGGCTATAAGAAGATTGCTAACACCCTGAAACTGAGCTACAGCATGGTGGCCAAGGTCATACAGCGGTTTTCCAGGACAGGTTCCACTCGGAACAGGCTTCGCCAGGGTCGACCAAAGAAGTCGAGTCCACGTGTTCGGCGTCATATCCAGAGGTTGGCTTTAAAAAATAGACACATGAGTGCGGCCAGCATTGCTGCAGAGGTTGAAGACGTGGGAGGTCAGCCTGTCAGTGCTCAGACCATACGCCGCACACTGCATCAACTCGGTCTGCATGGTCGTCATCCCAGAAGGAAGCTGACGCACAAGAAAGCCCGCAAACAGTTTGCTGAAGACAAGCAGTCCAAGAACATGGATTACTGGAGTGCCCTGTGGTCTGACGAGACCAAGATAAACTTGTTTGGCTCAGATGGTGTCCAGCATGTGTGGCGGCGCCCTGGTGAGAAGTACCAAGACAACTGTATCTTGCCTACAGTCAAGCATGGTGGTGGTAGCATCATGGTCTTGGGCTGCATGAGTGTTGCCGGCACTGGGGAGCTGCAGTTCATTGAGGGAAACAGGAATTCCAACATGTACTGTGACATTCTGAAACAGAGCATGATCCCCTCCCTTCGAAAACTGGGCCTCATGGCAGTTTTCCAACAGGATAACGACCCCAAACACAACCTCCAAGATGACAACTGCCTTGCTGAGGAAGCTGAAGGTAAAGGTGATGGACTAAACCCAATTGAGCACCTGTGGCGCATCCTCAAGTGGAAGGTGGAGGAGTTCAAGGTGTCTAACATCCACCAGCTCCGTGATGTCATCATGGAGGAGTGGAAGAGGATTCCAGTAGCAACCTGTGCAGCTCTGGTGAATTCCATGCCCAGGAGGGTTAAGGCAGTGCTGGATAATAATGGTGGTCACACAAAATATTGACACTTTGGGCACAATTTGGACATGTTCACTGTGGGGTGTACTCACTTATGTTGCCAGCTATTTAGACATTAATGGCTGTGTGTTGAGTTATTTTCAGAAGACAGTAAATCTACACTGCTATACAAGTTGTACACTGACTACTCTAAGTTATATCCAAGTTTCATGTCTATAGTGTTGTCCCATGAAAAGATATAATAAAATATTTGCAGAAATGTGAGGGGTGTACTCACTTTTGTGATACACTGTACATACAATTGTTTGCACTTATAATCTTTGCTTATAAATGGTTCCAAGTAAAATTGCTGATATGGAAAATCATGAAAATTTGTAGAGCTTCTGAAACCATTATATGGTATTGCTTGTGGTTTAGACTAATAGGAGCAGTCAAACTTGTTCTTTTTATGTGGAGAAAGCAAGAGGAATTAGGAGGACATGAGATTTTCTACCATTCAATAAATCATTTTAGTTGTGTATGGGTGTTTTAACCAGCAGATCTTGTCATATTTTAAGAAAACCCACAATATACTGTGTATAAGTTAAATGCTCCAATCATTGAGCCACAGAAAAAACAACAACTGTATGTTTACATTAGACCACCAAATGTATTAAAGATGACAAAACTATACTGGTTTTACAATCACTACTGTTTGTTCAACAATTTCACTTTGATTAACATTAACTGTAATCCAATAACCACCTTTTTCTTCACTAACTGGAATCAGGGTTTGTGTACCTGTGCCGTGCCATTTTCTGTTTGTGGGGATTCAACATTTTTAGGTGTCTGTTGATTTTGCAAAACTGATTTAAATGTTATTTGTGATAGGGTGGACCAGATTTTGGGGAAAGGACAGATACCTTTGGACAGAAAGATAAGGGACAGAATCCTTCCAGAGGGGGAGTCACTGGAGCATGACATGAGCATGCTGGGCCGTGTGTGTAAGGTGGAGAGACAGGTGAGGCACACATGAATGCTGACACCTGATATCCACGCCATTTAGAGTAAAGACTGGTTAATATAATAAGTAGTCTGTGACCATAAAAGTATACATCCAGCACTTGTTCTGTGGTATAGTGTTTCACTGAGCATTGCGACAAGAGGCTCATTTGAACCACTCTATCCAGATTTTATAGTACACAGTGGTTTCAACAAAGGAAATGTGGTTTTAGCCATACCATACTGCTGCACTACACCACCCAAATTAACATGTTTAATTCTTCTTATTAAAATAGCTAAGAGAAAACAGTACAACACCAAACTAAATCTGCAATAACACTGCAGATATGTTAGTAAATAACACTTCAGAGCAAATTTTAGAGCAACTCATTACAATCCAAATGATCTAATTCATTCTGTTCCATGTGATGCAGGTACAGTCAATTGAAACAAAGCTGGACTCCTTGATAGATATCTACCGCCAGGTTCTTCATAAAGGCTCATCATCAGTGCTAGGTCTATCAGCCCTTCCTCTGTTTGAGCTCGAGCAGACCTCTGACTACCACAGCTCAATCCAGAGCAAAGATATCTCCTCCACTCAGCTTAGTGGCAGTGGAATTTCTCGTTCAGTCAGTGACAACCTGCCCTGCGGCCTTCAACTTGTCCTAGCACCCAGCGAGCTCAGCATGGGCACTGGCTACCCGATGGCCTCCTCTTTCTCTCCATCTCCTTTGCTTCAGAATTCACCATCTAGCCCAGACAGTGTGTATCCAGCCTCTTCTCCTCCTATCCTCACTCCCAACAACCTGTCAAGAACTCATCCATCCTTTCCAGAGCTAACCAAGCCACTTCCTGTGACCACTCCCAACACACACACACTGCAGCTGCCCAGTGTGGCTCCAACGCCTCCTAGCAGGCCTTCCAGCGTAATCTCAGAGACTCTGCCGGAGAGCAGTACCAATGCATGCCACCTTAACAGCAAGACTGAAGCTGCTTTAGATGCAGGGGCTAAATCAGCTGAGAGCGAGGTGCAGTTCAGAGGCCGGCCTGAGCGCAGCCCTAAAGAGGAGAGCTCCTGGAGAAGACACTTAAGTCTTGAAATTAATCCACTGAGCATCACATCTTCAAAGGCAGTCAACTTGCTGCAGAATGAGCGGGCATTGGGGAAGTCACTATCTGCTCAGAACCTCATGCTGCCATTAGGCACTGACTGCCACCCAAACCTGTCCGCTCGGAGTAGCGGCAGCAGCAACAACGAGTCCAGCGACCGGGAGACTCTGACAGACTGGGGTGAAACAGAACTCTTTATCAATGATAAAGAGCTGACCAACAGCAAGGGGAACTTTAATTTCCTCTCTGCACAGAGCACAGATTCTAGCTACTCAGCAGAGCTTGTACAAATGGCAACTGGTGGACCAACTCAGAGCCAGGCAGGTCCCTCAAATAGCTCAGAGAAGCTGAGTCTGCCTCCTGGCCTTCTAAAGTAACATCAACACACAGAACAGCCTCACTGTGGAAGCTGGACACAACCTATAATCCTATATGCTTTTTTTAAAAAGTAAAGGGAGTACCAGCTTCACTTTTTGCCTTTCTTAAATTGCAGTGTTAGTTGATGGGATGGTGTTTCTCATGACTTTTTGTTCTTTCATGCCATTGCATGGATGGTAATAAAAGGCATTAAAAGACCAAATGAAGAATAACGGTACTGAATCAGCTCTGTTCTCAGTCTTGCACGTGCACTGCATGTTTAAAATGCAACCACACATAGGATTGAGAGTATTTATGCATTTATGGTTATTAACATCCTATTAAGTCTTAGAATTTATCATTTGTCTCATTTTATACTGTACTCACAAATGTATTGTCTTATCTGCCAGTTAAATATTTTATCATTCAAAGAAACCGAGCAAAAGCACGAAGCGTATGTGATTGTTCAGAGAAACAGCAATATTTTTAGTTAGTAAGAGCCTGTTCCCATATGAGTGAGTTTTCCTTAAGCTGCTAAAAGTGTTTAAATTGTTCAAATGACCAGAGTTTTTTTTTCTTTTACATATGTGACTGACTTGGAACTGTAATTAATGCAGCACAGTAAAGTAATAATACAAGTGGTCAGAATATGTATCCAAAAAATCTTTTCAGTCAAAGATGCATTTTGAAAAGGCAATATTCAATACAGTTACCTTATCATTTCAGGGTAATACATCTCAACGTTTTACTGTTTTAAAATGCATGTACAAACATCAAGAGGGAAACAAGGGTTTAATCTCTTTTTTAATTTTTGTTGTTTAATAATCTTTCACTATGGATTTATAATACAAAATGTATTAATGTATTAATATGCATAAATACATATATGTCCAATATATTAATATTAATGCTTTTTTGCAAAACAGTTGGCAGTTGGCATTTACAGCAAAGGTATATATGGTAAGAAATAATTCACTTTTTGTAGCACTGGGGTTTAATTTTTTTCCGTTCTCCTTAACAAATTGTCATGACTCGTCCAAGATTGCAAAAGTTATTAAATTAACCTGAACTATATATATATAATTTTATGCATTTTCTTCCCTTTTTTCTCCCTTTTTTAGCGCGTCCAATTGCCCGATTGCATTATGCCTCCTCTCCATCAATGCCAATCACTGCTCTGATTGAGGAGAATGAAGCTAACCCATGCCCCTCCGACACGTGAGCAGCAGCCGTATGCATTTTGTCACCTATACTTTGACGAGTGCAGTGCAGCTCAGCGTTGTGTACGGAGAGGCACACCCTGAGAGCACTTTTTCCTCATCTCTGTACAGGCGGCATCAATCGGCCAGCCAGCAGCAATTGCATTAATTATGAGAGAGAGACCCTATCTGGCTTAATCCCACCCCTATCTGAACAACAGGCCAATCATTGTTCATGTGGCTGCCTAGCCAGCAGGCAGAGTTGAAATTTGATATGATGTATTCGAGATCCCAGCTTTGGATCCAGCATTTGTTTGTTTTTTTGTGAACTTTTAAAATAACTCAGATTTTTTTTCTTTTGATTTAAATTATATTTAGATTTGGAGATTGGCTAGACCATGCAAGTACCTCAACATCTTTTAGTAACTGGCCTAAAGGTTTTGGTTTTATGTTTAGGATTGTATCTTAAAACAAAAGTTTCTTTTCTAATATTTAATACCCCACACTCCAGTATCACCTGCACCTTCACTGGGGGTATGCTGTTCTTGGATTCATACTTGGAATAAATCTTTCTTTTTCTAAACTTGGCAAGTTTGGCAAACACTTCTGTTTCAGCTGATCATTTTTCTCATTTGTGTAAATGTTTGTGTGCATTTATTTCAACAGCTGCAGAAATAGTTTTGTAGAATAACTTGGTTAACCCTGCATCCCCATTCCAATCAGTATGTCGTACCACACATGCCTTTTCAAAATGTACTTTAAATGTATCCTGATGCTATCATTCAAGTGTTTTACTGGAATACATTTCTGCATACAGTGTATTTCATATTCACCCATTTAAAGTATTCTGTCCAACCCTGTCTGCATTAATATCAACATTGAATTGTTCAGACAAAATGAGGTTTGTTTTATCACAAAATACATAATCTTTCTCATGTTTATACTCTGCTTTAGACCACAGTGGTCTTAAAATAACATGCTGTTTTATAAATATCAATAACTAAGAATGTAACACAAACATCATGATGTCAATATCTGTAAGTCATAGGGCATGTATAGTTATGTGAGGGTTTTATTAAGCTGTGGAAAGCCTCTGCAGTACACACAGAGGATGATTTTGGCACTGTAGCGTACACCAATGGGAAGCACAACTCTTTTAAGAATGATATGAAACCTGCAAATGTGATTAAGGTTTTTCCACAATTTATGTTATTATTTGTAATCCAGATACATATACAGGATGGTACATTAAACACAAAGTTGATTATTTGTTTCTATGGATTATTTAGTATGGAGTACCTAGGTTTGAATTGCATTAAATAGTTTAGATTCATATTAACAATTATCTTTTGGACACATTTTTGATTTATTTGTTTTTTAACTAAATGCTTCATAGTGCCTTTTCCATTGTATTTCAGTTTAACCTGTCCTATTTATCTCCATTTTTTCTTTTAAACTGTCAATTGTTTAAAGTTTAGGTTGGAATAATGATTTATTTCTGCCTGATTGTGCTTCTTTCTTTTGATTAAAATCAAGAATCATGCTTATGTTTTTTTTCACTAATACAGTAATTTATTACTCAAAACTGGCCTTAATATACATGCTTGATGATGTTAGTTTGTCATGCTGATTAATTTATTTCTAAACTAAGTGCACATAACAGAGTTGATGCTCTGAAAAATGCAAATTAAATTTGATCTTAATACAATAAAGAAAATACTTGAACCTATAGAGGCTCTTTGTGTTTGTGCAGGTAGGACCTGTGTGTTATAAGTATGCACCATTATTCATTTAGAATAAAATTGTTAAGGGCACACAAAGTACAATTCAGATACAATCAGGGTCTAAAAACTTAGCAGTGGTTACACAGGTAGTTTTAATTGTCTTGGTGTTGCCATAGATAACTGATGTGCAAATTAGTCCTAATTTATTTTTGTTTTAATTGTTCATAGAACTATCATCCATCACTATAAATATTGGTATGGCATTAATTGAAATTAAAAATCCTTAAAATGAATGTATTAATATTATGGACACATTAATAATTGTGAAAATTATGTGACAAAATTAAATGAACAGTTATTTCAGTCAGAAGGATGACATTAAGCATATGGAGTCTGGAACGGATCACCAGAAGAGCTACTGTGGCTTAAATTGCAGATTATTTTAATACTGGTGATGAGATGAATGTGTAAAAACATTATAAAATCTATAATACATTACATTGTACTGTGTATATGTACAGTATATCATATATACAGTATATGGCAAATAAAGAAGAGAAGTAGGTTGTGAATTAGACAACCACAGCACTTGTTGTTTTGCAGGTAAAATATTGCAAAAAAATTGCCTGAAGTGTTGGATAAACACTTAGAAAATAGATATTCTTAGTAAATAAAAACCTCTTAATATAGAGACATTTATTTAGCCATTTATTTTTTTTAAAACATGCAGCACAATGGCAGAGCTGGTAGTCACACAGTATCATGGTCCTGGGTTTGAACATCCCAATGCCCAGAGTTATGCAAAAGGTGGATTGAGTGCTCTATATTATTTCTTAGTGTACCTAAGTAAAAAGGTGATTACATGGTACCCTGCAATGGATTGATGCCCTGACCAGAATTAAGTAATTGGAAAAATTAAATGTATGTTTTTGTTTGATTGATTTTTTCACAACCAACTATATAATTTCTACTCTTATCATTTCTAAAAAAAAAAAGAAAAAAATACTATTTGTTGATTTAACTAATAATGACACAAATTAAAGATCATTTTAAAATTGACAGACATCACAATTTACATAATCCAAAATAAAAATAGACAGCCAAGTATGGTTATTTAATGTAATATACAGTATAGTGGTAGTATTTAATTTAAAAGTCATTTAGTTTGTTATTGTGTCTATGAGTTCAGGTGCTCTACTGATGAAATATCCCGACTGTACCCAGTGTTCTCGTGCTTTTGGCATGTTCTCCATGCTGCTGTATTTCATGTATTTACTAGTTCTGTTACTTTCAGTCCTGTTACTTATATACAAACATCTTCCAATTAGAAACCTTGTAAAAATGTAAACAAAGTTGCCTGAGATTGAGCAATACACGTTCTTAGTCGTTTGTAAGTATGTGTGTTACTAGATTCAGTGTTGAACAAAGAATAAAAAATTAAGTTTTATTTCATGAGTTACTACACTCAAATGGTACCCATTTGGTGGAATGGCCCAAGTATAGTCCAGCCTTCACAACTGACATAATCCTGAATAAAAATAGACAGCCAAATGTATAGTTATTTAATGTAATATATAACTATTTTACTATCACTACTACTACTACTACTAATAATAATAATAATAATCTGATGTATTTCATTTACAAGACATTTAGTTTGTTATTGTGTATATGAGCTCAGGTGCTTTGCTGATGAAATATCCTGACTGCACCCAGTGTTCTCGTGCTTTTGGCATGTTCTCCATGCTGCTATATTTCATGTATTTACTAATTATATGTGAAAAACTCAGTCCTGTTATTTTCAGTCCTGTTACTTACACACAACCATGTTCCACCTAGAAACCTTGTAAAAAAAATTTAACAAAGTTGCCTGAGATTGAGCAATACACATTCTGAGTAGTTAAATATGTGTGTTACTAGATGTCAGGGGCGGCACGGTGGCTAAGTGGGTAGCACTGTCGCCATCACAGCAAGAAGGTCCTGGGTTCGAACCCCAGGTGGGGCGGTCCGGGTCCTTTCTGTGTGGAGTTTGCATGTTCTCCCCGTGTCTGCGTGGGTTTCCTCCGGGTGCTCCGGTTTCCTCCCACAGTCCAAGACATGCAAGTGAGGTGAATTGGGGACACTAAATTGTCCATGACTGTGTTCGATATAACCTTGTGTGAACTGATGAATCTTGTGTGATGAGTAACTACCGTTCCTGTCATGAATGTAACCAGAGTGTAAAACATGACGTTAAAATCCTAATAAACAAACAAACTAGATGTCAGTGTTGAACTGAGATTAAAAAATGAAGTTCAATTTAATCGAGTTACTACATGCAAATGGCATCCATTTGGTGGAACGGCCCAGATATAGTTCAACCGTCCCGTAAAATACGAAATCGTTCCTTATTTGGAAACTAAACGTGGTGTTCCCTATTGAACTGATACGGGACGCGCTTTGTTCCGTTATTTTATCAGTGGGAGAGAAATGCTGCAGACAGGCCGATATGTATGAAACAGAAGGAAACTGTTGCTACCGTGGGAATCAGAAAGCGTTTGGTTATTATTTTAAGTAGTGTTCACTTTTAGTCTTAGTTATGCCGTGTGTGCGCAGGCATATCAGCATAACAACTTATTTATCACCCCGCTGTTTGAGTACGTAGCATCGCGCATATATTTCCGCCCCAGGTTTTTTTATAGGTGCAACCCTAACCGCCTACCCGCCCGCTCCCGCTCAGGTAAACACCCGCCATCCCACCCTCACCCTATGCCTTCCGCCAACCCGCCAACCCAGGGTGTTCCTTATTTCCAGTTGGCGACCCTAGTTCAACCGTCACAACTGACATAATCCTGAATAAAACTAGACAGCCAAATGTATAGATATTTAATGTAATATATAATAAATAATTTACTACTACTAATAATAATATGATGTATTTATTTTACAAGACATTCAGTTTGTTATTGTGTATATGAGCTCAGGTGCTGTACTGATGAAATATCCCGGATGTTGATGGCTGATTTGGCGCCTAAACAGTGAGTCTGAGGAGAATCTGGTCTGAATGAGAGCAGCTCGTCTAACAGCCTGAGTTTAACTGTGTGATGTCCGACTGGGAAACCGACTACGACGAGGATGGCGGTGCAGTTTCAAAGCCTTCACCTGTCCTCACAGCCCCGCGCACAGACTGGAAGGTTCCCTCACACGGCGGTGGTAAAGAAAGTGTGTGTTTTGGAGGGAAGCGTGGAGGGAGAGTGGAGGGAGACGGAGCCCAGTGGCGAAACTGGAGGGAGCGGGACAGGGACACCGGCTCCGCCGAGGGAAGTGACTCTAACCGGGGGAGGTTCAGAGCACAGAGCGGTGCTGCTAGATCAGCTTCCACACCACCTCTCACCGTCAGTATAGACAGCTCTATGATTGGCAGAGTCATAGGTGAGCTGCTTTTAATTAATATAATGTCAGACGAGTAAGTACTTGTTCGTTTTTTTGTCCAAATAGTGGATTGTCAGCTCATTACAGTATTAAATATCACTTTTCTGTCATGTTATCACACTGTCTTTACTTTTATTGCATTTAAATGGGCAATTCCTGTCCCCAGGACATCATATGTATAAATGTATATAAAAATTAACTTGCATTAAAATGCATTTTTAAATTGAGCAAAGTGTCCTGTACATTGATCTAAGTGCAAATTAAAGATATATTTGATTATTTATTAGGATTTTAGCGTCATGTTTTACACACTTTGGTTACATTCATGACAGGAACGGTAGTTATTCGTGACACAAGATTCATCAGTTCACAAGTTTAATGTCAAACACGGTCATGGACAATTTTAGTATCTCCAGTTCACCTCACTTGAACGTCTTTGGACTGTGGGATGGAAACCGGAGCGCCCAGAGGAAACACAAGCAGACGCGGGGAGAACATGCAAACTCCACACAGAGAGGACCCGGATGGCTCCAATTGTAAAGAGTCGCCTCACAGCAAGAAGGTCCTGGGTTTGATCCCCAGCTGGGGCGGTCTGGGTCCTTTCTGTGTGGAGTTTGCATGTTCTCCCCGTGTGTGTGTGTGTGTGGGTTTCCTCCGGGAGCTCCGGTTTCCTCCCACAGTCCAAAGACATGCAACTGAGGTGAATTGGAGACACTAAATTGTCCATGAATCTTGTGTAACCAGTGACTACCGTTTATGTCATGAATGTAACCAAAGTGTAAAACATGACGTTAAAATCCTAATAAATAAATACTAGACTCAGTGTTAAACAATTATAAAAAATTACGTTTATTTAGTTACTACACTCAAGCGGCACCTATCCGGTGGAATGGCCCAAATATAGTCCAGCCATCTTCTTACACTCCAGTCATGTTGCCATGTTATAATGGTTCTGTCATGCTGTCGCACACCTTGTGTTTTCACATGTCGTGGATCTGACACTCATGGCATCTTTGTCACACTTGCCACACTGTCACATTCTTTCTTGTTGCCATGTTATCACACTCCTGCCATGTAGTAACACCTGTCATGTTATGCTCACAACATGCTGTTACACTCATGTCATATTATTATGCTTGTGTCATATTGCCATGTCCTCACATTCCTGTCAGGTAATCACTAACGTTTGTGCTATGCTGCCTGTCATGTTGACATGTTATTTCACTCCTGATATGCCATCACATTTCTGTCATAACTCCCATGTCATGTTTTCACACATGAACAGGTCGAGGCGGTGTGAAAATTCGGGAACTGGAGGAGACTAGTGGAGCCAGAATAAAGGCAAGTGCATTTGGCAATGTGTTAATAATGTAGCTTCGTGCTCGTCTGACACAGCGATAAAACGTGCTAGCCCACAATTGCCAAGCCGACAGCACATCTGAGATTCGAACCCCAGATCTCAGCCTGGGAATTCTCTACACAGACATGATTTGCTTTGTCTTTGGTTGGGTGAGGTGGGGGTTTGTAAAGCACTCTGCCACTGGACTCTGCAGCAGTGGAAACGTGTTCTGTGGAGTGACAAATCACGCTTCTCTATCTGGCAGTCTGATGATCGAGACTAGGTTTGGCGAATTGCAGGAGAACGTTGCAAAGGGGGGGAACAACTCCATATTTATGCCTACGGATTTAGAATGGCATGTCATAAAAAGCTCCTGTAGGTGTAATGTGTTGGAGTCCTAATGCTTTTGTCCATATGGTTTAGCTTTGTATAATTTTAATAATTGGGGCGGCACGGTGGCTCGGTGGGTAGCACTGTTGCCTCACAGCAAGAAGGTTCTGGGTTCGATCCCCCAGGTGGGGCGGTCCGGGTCCTTTCTGTGTGGAGTTTGCATGTTCTCCCCGTGTCTGCGTGGGTTTCCTCCAGGTGCTCCGGTTTCCTCCCACAGTCCAAAAACATGCAAATGAGGTGAATTGGAGACACTAAATTGTTCAAGACTGTGTTCGGTATAACCTTGTGAACTGATGAATCTATTACCGTTTCTGTCATGAATGTAACCAAAGTGTAAAACATGACGTTAAAAATCCTAATAAACAAACAAACATTTTAATAATTGGGCAGTTTTGCTTTTTATTTTACTATAACCTATTTTTAAAATGAACCAGAACAGTTTGCTAGTGTCCCTCCTGCTCTAACTTTATTATTAGAAAAACTAAATATTATGATTAGGGATGTTAATGATTAATTGGTTAACTTGTCGTATTAATGAGTTTAAATCCATTAAATTCAGTGCACAATGATTTACTTGCACTATTAAACTCATTTATAATGAACATAGTGTTTGCCAACATTAATTGTGCTTAATATGTCACTTTTATTGAATACATAAAATGTTTTGTAGGCAGCTGTAGCCTAGTGGTTGAAGTCCTGGACTAGTAATCAGAAGGTTGCCGGTTCAAGACCCACCTCTACCAGGTTGCAACTGTTGGGCCCTTGAGCAAGGCCCTTATCCCTCAATTGTTTAGATTCTATACTGTCACAACTATACTGTAAGTCGCTTTGGATAAAGCCGTCTGCTAAATGCTGAAAATGTAAAAAATGTAAATGTTTTGTAATTACAATAATAATTCCTGTCATCTCACATTAGGCAATAATAATAAGATCTAAATGTGTCTTCTTCAAAACAATGTATTTATTAATCACAAATCTCAAATGTATTGCCTTTGTGTGATTGGTTTGTCTAGATTGATCATGGAGATTATGAGGGCAAGGTGCTGATCTTTGGCAGCAGTGAAGTTCAGCAGAAAGCCAAAGATCTGATAGAGGAGCTGATCTCACCCGATCCAGTCCAGGGGGCAGGTCTTTATAATGGTAGGAGAACAGCAGTATGGAACAATATGTAAACCATTTCAGTAGTAGCATTTTGTATGTCTTTGAAAAGCCTGAAGTCCAGTCATTGTAGAAACACTGTGGTTTTGTATTTCAAATTCAGAGACGTCTGAGCATAGAAAGAAGACCCATTGGGTCAATGCAAAATGCAAAGCAGAAGCATATTTACTGGTGGTCACATGCATGCAAGCGGTCAAGCATGGTTACTGGCAAAATCCTCTCTTAGTATTGTTTATCGTCATAGCCACTACAATTTACCCATCTTATAATGCCTACTTCCAGTATAGAAATGTACCATGTGACTAGCACCGGTCTTCTTAAGCTGCTTCCATGAACATGACGATGATTTCAGTGTATTTTAATGACCTGTCTGGTCAGCAGATATGAATAGAGCACACTTTAAATCTGTACTTGTAAATATGGCCCAAAATCTCAAAGTAATGTTTTCAACACTGAGCAATGGGTTTCCCAGTAGTAGTATGGTGTTTCTGATAAAGTGTCCAGTGAGTGTATACATTTTTTATTAGTATACATTTTTTCATTTTATTTTATTTGAAATTGGCTGTTGATATTGTTATAGTATAAAACTGGTATTTTTCAAGAACATAGTCATACTGTGAAGATCTTTTGCTGTTACACTCCTACCTGATGCACACCTCTATGTCTGTTCAGGTTCAAGGAGTGACTCCTGCTGGTCAGCATCTGCACTCCAGTCTTCATCTACTGCTTCCTCTTCTGCTCCCATAGACTGGAACGCCATAAGAGAGAACAAACAGAAATATGAGACTCTAAAATGGCAAGGTAAATTTTAGTTGGAACCTGTAGAACCTCTAAAAAAATTGTATGTAGTATTTTTTGCCTGCTGTCTTTAGTTAGATTAAATCTTTGGCAAATCAAGAATGGTCCTTGTGTGTCTTAAGAAATTGCTTGTTGTAGTTTACAGCATCTCTTTTTTTTTTTTTTGTCCTTCTGCATCTCCCCTCACACTTAAACTTAGACATTCCTGATTTCCGCTGTGTAATTGACAAATGCAACTTTTTAAATGATTAATTCCTTACATTTATTGGATTTGGTAAAATCATGTTGTAAAGGTGACATTATAGGGCTTTTGTTTTCTTCAGAAATGACCAACATACAATGCATTCTATAGAAATATGTGCTGTGACTGAAAGGAATCTGTCCAGTCTTAATATGTCATGTTTAATATAGAAGGACACTTAATAAAATAATAATTTGTTACTTTTTTCAGATCTTCCACCCCTGAAAAAAGATTTCTATATTGAGGATGAGGCGGTGGCCAGGCGCAGTGCAGAGGAGGTCAAAGCATGGAGGTGTGTATGTGCATGCTTAGATGTCTGAGCAGAGAGCTCCTTTTGTCTAGCATTCTTTGTCCTATTGTCCTTAGTTGTGTACAAGTGCCTAAACTGGAGGTAAATTTGTCTTTTCTGTGTTAACTTGTTCCCTCTGGTTTTATCATACTTTAGGATTGTGTGCAAGCAAGTAGCAAAAGAAACATTGCATAGAAGCCTCAGCAGGACAGTAATCTAAAACAAGTTTAAAAACACTCCTAGTCGGCTTAAAAAAGAATTAAGCTGATATCTGCCAAAAGGTGTTAATAAGCATTGATTTAACATTTTTTAAACATTAAAAAAAAAAAAAAAGAACAAGGGTGGCGTAGTGGGTAGCACTGTCGCCTCACAGCAAGAAGGTCCTGGGTTTGATTCCCAGGTGGAGCAGTCCGGGTCCTTTCTGTGAAGTTTGCATGTTCTCTTCATGTCTGCGTGGGTTTCCTCTCACAGTCCAAACACATGCAAGTGAGGTGAATTGGAGATACAAAATTGTCCACGACCTGAACTGATGAATCTTGTGTAAGCAGTTACTACCTGTCTTGTCATGAATGTAACCAAAGGGTGTAAAAACATGACGTTAAAATCCTGATAAATAAATAAATAAATAAAGAAGAAAATATGTGCTTGCGATGGTACCGTGTGCGTGAATGTGAACTTGCTTCCAACATCCAACAGAGGGCATTGTTCAACCACTTGTGCTGTAAAGAAAGAGGGAAAAACTGCATATACAGTTTTAAGTAGACAGTTGATGATATGCTTAAAAATATTAAGTTAATTAATATGTTAAGAAGAAATATATTATGTCTATGCCATCCTTTAATAATGCATTGCATGTCAATTCTAGTCACAGCATTGTATTTCTCTCTAACAGAAAAAAGAACAATAATATTTTTGTGGATGATCTGAAAGAGGAAATGAAAAGAGCCATCCCTAATCCTGTGTACACGTTTGAAGAGGCTTTTGCTTGCTACCCTGAAATAATGGAAAACATAGTAAGAGTGGGGTTTCAAAAGCCAACACCCATTCAGGTACTGTATGATTAAACAACACCCGTTCCAACTCAGCAGACATCAGGGTATTGTGGGATCAAACAAAACTACTATTCATGTTCTGTAATAGAAAATAACTTGCCACATTTCAGAGTATTAAACACATAAACTGAACAACACTTATTTATGAACTTCCTGATTAAAAACAAACTGCTACACATAAAGGTATTGTCTGGTTTAACATATTCAGCATAATTCAGGTTGTGTGTCATTAAACAAACTCAGCAAGCTCTCAGGAGCTGTGTGGTTTTAATACGTGTGTGCATGTTTTGCATTCTAGCGTAGGGCAGGTCCTGTTTGGCAGGGCATGATGTACAAAGAATTCACTGGGCAGTGGGTATATCAATGAGTATAACAATGGTTATAAGAACATTTCTAGAGACAGCTTTGGGTGTATCGTCCGAAAGTGTCATATTTAAGGCGCAGCAGCAAACCTGTCTACTGATGATGACCTAATGAAAGCTGGGACAAATGCAACCATAAGAAAATTATTGAACCTCTAAGGACTTCATGGCTGGCTTTCATGACACACTCCACTTTTGACCAAGAAGCTCGTAAGGGTCGACTGGAATACGCCAGAAGGAATTTGGATAAGCTTGCAGAGTTCTGGGACACAGTTCTATAGAGTGAAAATAAAAGCTGGAACTGTTTGGCCATGGATCAGCGGTTTGTCTAATGTAGGAAAGTCAAGTCTTATAACCAGAAGAATATGACTGATGGGGGCTGATCAGTTATGTAAAGATGCATTTCTGCTGCTGGAACTGGCAATTCTTTTACCCTGTGACTGGCATTTCATGGCACGACATAGAGGTATGTTTTGCCCACTCTGGTGAAATTAAACCTTGGTGATAATTTGACTTTCCAGCAATACAGTGATCCCAAGCACTCTTCTAAGTCAACCAAAGCTTCATTAAAGAATCAGTTCTGGAATAACATGGAGTGGTCTTCTCACAGTCGAGATTTAAACCCTATTAAAAATCTTTTAGGATAGGATTTAAAGGAGGCAGTTGCAGCATAAAGGTCATCAAAGCTTAATCATCTGCAAGCTTTTACACGAGAAGAATGAGTGAAAATTCCACAAGAGAGAGTCAGATGCTTGTTACCATTGAGACTGGGTGTTGAATAATAGTGCAAATTGACCTTTGTCAGGAGATCTAGATGCTTCTCATTTAAGATAATGAGTTTCAACATATGTTATTGAGGTTGTTTGTATGTACAGTACATATTATTTCTTTCTTTACTGAGCCTCTACTCTTAACTTGTATATTCATTTTATACACAACACCATATTAGCTTTTGAAATGAGAGGGGTTGAATATTGCCAATTGCAACTATACATAGTTTGTATTGTAAGTCAGTATTCAAATATAAACGATGTGTTTAATATTAATGCAAATAAAATGCTATTTGGACCTTGGGAACACGTACTCTGAGTAGATCATTGGCTAATAGGGAGAATTTGCATAAGAAGGCTCACATGCAAATATCCAGACCAGTTAAGGTGCATGTCTGTCCACAACCTAAATAATTTGTGCTTTTTCTTTTCAGTCTTATTGTTAATTTCGCTTTTATTTTGCTTAAAACAGGCAGCACAGAAGCATGATTAGGTCAAGAAAGATTTAAGAAGAGTAATCTGTGCAGTTTATTCTAAAGGTGGTGGCTCAGTGGGTAGCACTGTCACCTCACAGCAAGAAGGTCCTGGGTTCGATCCGGGGTCCTTGCTGTGTTGTTTGCATGTTCTCTCTGTGTCTGTGTGGGTTTCTTCCGGGTGCTCCGGTTTCCTCCCACAGTCCAAAGACATGCAAGTGAGGTGAATTGGAGATACAAAATTGTCCAGGACTGTGTTTGATAATAAACTGATGAATCTTGTGTAACGAGTAGCTACAGTTTCTGTCATGAATGTAACCAAGGTGTGTAAAACATGACGTTAAAATCCTAATAAATAAATTAGCTGGAGAGGTCTTTAGGAGTTTTAACTTGTCATTTTTTATAATCATCAAACACAAAAACACTTAATTACTTGTCAACAGTCAGTGGTTGAAAATTAATCTTTAAGTTAACTGTTAACCTCTTTGTGTTTTGCAGTCCCAGGCATGGCCTGTTGTTCTCAGTGGGCTGGATTTGATTGGCATTGCTCAGACTGGAACTGGAAAAACTCTGTCCTATTTGCTTCCAGGTTTCATTCACATGGACCAGCAGCCTGTGTAAGGAAAATAATCTAACACAGTTTGAACAGATCTGATGTAAAGTCTGGTTTTAATAAAAAAATACTTTGTATATTTACAGCAGCCCAAGCTTCACAGCCTGGCGGTCATGGTGTAGCTTTACCAGCATACAGACTTTTTAATGCTGTGTTCTGGCGGTTGAGATTTGCATATTTATCACAACTGCACATTTCAAATCAGACTACTTTTAATATTACACAAAGAGAACCGGGCAGCACGCCACAAGCCACCAGATTACTAAACTCCATATAACAGCACACACAACATACCTGCCCACACTTACGGACTCTCTAACCACATATATTTATTAAGATTTAAATACCTACACCATGCTGCTACTCTTTCATTATATTCTGTGCAATATCTTAAGTGTTTAACACCAGGCATTTTTTATTTTTTATTTATTTATTACACCGGTACCTCATCACTGCAAATTATGTGCAATATTTCCTACTAGTGTGTATATATTTTTTACTCCACTTAACGTGTATTTTTATGTCTGTTTACAATGTATGTGCAATAGTGCTTTTCTGTATATCTTTTTTTTAAACTTAATGTATATTTTGTCTTGTATATGCTCTTTTCTATCTTGTTTTATATTCTGCACATTGGAGCTTGGGAAACGCAATCTCGTTCAGCTGTGCACTCCTAGCTGTATAGTCTGAATGACAATAAAGTTCACTTTGACTTTGACTTTGACGGTGGCTCAGTGGGTAGCACTGCTGTCACCTCACAGCAAGCAGGTCCTGGGTTCGATCACCAGGTGGGGCGGTCCGGGTCCTTTCTGTGTGGAGTTTGCATGTTTTTCCCCGTGTCTGTGTGGGTTTCCTCCGGGAGCTCCGGTTTCCTTCCACAGTCCAAAGACAAGCAAGTGAGGTGAATTGGAGATGCAGAATTGTCCACCACTGTGTTCGATATAACCTTGTGAACTGATGAACCTTGTGTAATGAGTAACTACCGTTTCTGTCATGAATGTAACCAAAGTGTAAAACATGATGTTAAAACATGTTCCTGTTTCTTTCTATTCCAAATATACATATTGGTGTGTGCATGTTAGAGATGGTTGCAACAAAACCATGCATTTCTGTCATGTGGCTTTTTTTTTTTTTCAGGCCCAGAGACAAGCGAAGCGGCCCTGGAATGCTGGTCTTGACTCCGACTCGAGAACTGGCACTTCAGATCGAAGTAGAGTGCAGCAAGTACAGCTACAAAGGCTATAAAAGGTAAACAGTCAATTGTTCTTTGTGCCAAAGGCTCATGCTTTTCAGACATTTAGGTTCTATGTGTAATAAGTTGAGCAGCCATAATGAATGTTTTTTCTGGTCTTTAGTATTTGTGTTTATGGAGGAGGGGACAGACGAGCTCAAATTAAGACAGTGTCCAGCGGTGTTGACATTGTGATTGCCACACCGGGACGACTAAATGATTTACAGATGAACGAGTTGATCAACCTACGTTCTATTACTTACTTGGTATGTATCGAGGAGTCTGGTGTACTGCCAGGGTGGGGTTGCACATGCACACTGTTTATGTAGTGCTGGTTATGTATGAAACTGGTTTTTCATGCTTTTTCTAAGAATAGCTTTCATCTTTTATGTTTTTGTGATGTTGTCTTTAATGACAGGTATTGGATGAGGCAGACCGAATGTTGGATATGGGCTTTGAGCCTCAAATTATGAAAATAATTTTGGACATTCGACCCAACAGACAAACGGTTATGACCAGGTCAGAGACAAATTGTTTATTGTTTCTGAGATTAATATAGCAGACATCCTGAAAATAAAGAATAACTTTAGAGACATTCTTTGGCTGTAAGCATTCAGTTTTGTTCAAATTAGTTGTTAGTATTTTTTTAATACTTACAAAAAATATTATTATTCATGTAGTTGAATTAAACACGTCCTTAAACAACATCTTTTCCTTTTTGCAAATTCTCTTTTTTTAAATACAGTGCTACTTGGCCAACTGGTGTGAGGCGTTTGTCCAAATCTTACCTGAAAGACCCCATGATGGTGTATGTGGGCACTTTAGATCTGGCGGTAAGGTTTCATTTATTCAACTGATTTAGCTTTGATAATAAAATCAAATTATGGGTTGCTTTCTTTGTCAACAGTTGTCTTTTATTTTTTACTTACTATTGTTACTTAGTTCTGATTCTGACACTGTATACTAAACCCTAAAATTTGGAGCAGTCAAAAGAAGGGAGAAATACCCCTTTTTTCACGCCTTCAACACATTCCAATAAAGTTAGAATTGGGACAAATGATCTAGGAATGATGTGAAATGTTAAACACTTAAAACTGATGATACCACCACTATTGTTTATAAAATATGCATTAACAATGAGTAGGGATTTGGTACTCACTGAGTTTTCAATGAGTTTTGTTGTTACTGACATTAGTATTTGCATGAAATTTGAAGTTTTACACTTACTGCATTATCACAGTTCTTTACATTGCTTCACATTTTTCTTTTTTTAATGTTTGCATTCTTGTCATGTCCGCTGTCCCACAACAGGAATTTTAGTTGTGAATATTATCATTTAACACTGGGGAACCAGCAGGTTGTGCCTAACGCACAGAAATGTTAGCATATAAAATAACTGACACATCTAAATAAAAAGTGTCTTCTTATTTACATTTAGGGTGAATTGAATGCAATTTCTCATAGTAAGGTACGATAATGGTGTGGGCTATATCACATATAACACATGGTCTTTAAAGTACCGGATGAGTCAAAATTACACGAATAGGTGGAGACTGTCCTGTAAATCATCTTACACATATGAAGTATGTTTTGTGACTAAATGGTTTCCGCCATTCAAGTGTTAACATAATTGTGACTCACCCTGTAGTTGAGCATTGTGGCTACACAACATTTTTGTTTAAACAATTTCCAGTATTTCCATCCAAAAGATAAATGTCCTGTTGTTTCTCTCTTGTGTTTAGGCAGTGGATACAGTCCAGCAGACGGTATTGGTAGTGCAGGAGGAGGAGAAGAAGTCGTACATCTTCGACTTTATTCACAATATGGAGGGACAGGACAAAGTGTTAATATTTGTTGGAAAAAAGATTGTGTGAGTTTCCTAAGAGTTTCTAAGAGTTCTGGCATTTCCGTATTGCTGATGATTAGAAGGCGCAGGTTTTGGGGAAGTGAGAGAATGCACTGGTTTTATTGGTGTAATACATCAGGCTCAGCATTTACCATATAACATTACACACCTGCATTTTCAACCACCACCACGCTGGCACTATGTTTAGATTGTAATATAACCCCCCCCCCCCCCCCCCCCTTTTTAACCAGATTGTCTGCTCAGGTAATGACATCAGTGTGTTTTAGCTTAAAATTTGCCAGGAGAGTTTAGGGAAAATGCTGTTTTTCTTCTGTGAGGGGTAAAACCTTCGACTTCTTTCACCCACTGAATACATGGGCAAGCTGTTTTACTGACCAGAATTTAGTAACAGTGCAACATCATAACTTTACTCTCACACACACACACACACACAGGTCATAACATAACAACATTAACTGAATATGAAGATGTGCAAACATTTGAGCACATATTTTAACATGTTCTTTTTGTGAGAACTACACTTGCTGGAAATCCCGGAACATTTAACATTTTGGTCTCTTCTGGACTCTCCCAAATTCTCACTGAGTCCACACACACATTAAGTTCTAAAACGATTGGGTTGATATTTCAGTGGGTCACTACAGGCGTGACGGGCAACAGCTAACTGCAGACTAATGTTTTGCATATCTAGTAAATATTAACACACTATAGTTTATAATTATTGCTATTTAGGATTATGGTAATTTCTTTGATGATTACAGAGAGACCATACACAGATACATATACTAAAGGGTTTTTGTTTACAATGAGATGATAAAGGCCTAATAGACCCATTGGAGTACTGCTTAGAAAATCTACGTATATATTCTCTACTTCTATATGATCTAATACAATATTTATTTATATTATTTATTTTCTTTTTCTTATTCTGTTAATGTAAACAGAGCAGACGACCTGTCCAGCGATCTTTGTCTGCAGGGAATTAAAGTTCAATCCCTGCATGGAGACAGAGAGCAGTGTGACCGAGAAGAGGCTTTGCAAGACTTCAAAGATGGTATGCAAGTTCTTTTACAAAAAGAAAGAATGCAAACCTTGCTAATAAACAACTCGTTTTTTTATAATGTTTTATTAACTATTCCGTTTTCATTTCCAAAGTTTCTTTACAGTTTCTATATATGAAAAAGAAACAAAATTACACAGGCAGAAGCAAAACACACACATACATACACACAGAATTTATGGCGAATACTGCTGCATCATTTTAAGTCCTGTGAAGCCACGATTTCACTGGGGTTAGTAAAATGGCTCAGTCATGTTTTTGACATGTTTTTTATTTACTGTGTGCAGGACATGTACGTATCCTGGTGGCCACTGACCTGGCCTCTCGAGGACTGGATGTTCATGACATTACGCATGTCTTTAACTACGACTTTCCTCGCAACATTGAAGAGTACGTGCATAGAGTTGGTCGAACCGGCCGTGCAGGGTAGGTAAATTCCTCGGAATGGCTATGAGGTTGTTTAAGGCTGGTAAATGGCATAGTTTACATGTTAACCACCTTTAGATTGATTTCCTAGGCGGTCTGGAGCTTCTATAACCCTGATTACTAGAGCTGATTGGAAGACTGCAGCCGAACTTATACACATCTTGGAAAGAGCCGGCCAGGTAGAACTTCATACTTTCATATACAGACTTCACACTGATCAGCCATAACATTACATCCATTTACCATATAGAAGCACTTTTTAGTTCTGCAATTCTACAGGTACTGACTGTAGTCCATCTATTTCTCTACATACTTTTTTAGCCTGCTTTTACTCTGTTCTGAGTTGTACCACCTTGTAGATGTAAAGTCAGAGACGATCGCTCATCTATTGCTGCTGTTTGAGTCGGTCATCTTCTAGACCTTCATCAGTGGTCACAGGACACTGCCCACGGGGCGCTGTTGGCTGGATGTTTTTGGTTGGTGGACTATTCTCAGTCCAGCAGTGACAGTGAGGTGTTTAAAAACTCCAACAGCGCTGCTGTGTCTGATCCACTCCTACCAGCACAACACACACTAACACACCACCACCATGTCAGTGTCACTGCAGTTCTGAGTTTGATCCACCACCCAAATAATACCTGCTCTGTGGTGGTCCTGTGGGGGTCCTGACCATTGAAGAACAGCATGAAAGGGGGCTAACAAAGCATGCAGAGAAATAGATACCCTACAGTCAGTTACTGTAGAACTACAAAGTTCTCGTATATGAGAAGTGGAGCTGTTAAAATGGGGGTTTTAATGTTATCGCTGATCAGTGTACAGTATATACAATGGATTCAGAAGTTATTTAAACCCCTTAATATTTTTTGCACTTTATTTTAGTATGAATTTGATTTTGGTTTGACATTATTGACATTTTTTGGCATCTGTTTGCACATAAGCACCCATAAAGACTAAAACCAGACTGGGGCAAAAGTTCACCTTTTAAAAACACAATGTCTGATGGCCGTGAAGAATGGGATAAACTGATTAAATACAGGTTTGCACAGCTTGCAAAGACACATCCAAGAAATTTTTCAGCTCTAGTTGATACCAAAGCATGAAAATATTAAATAAATATTCTGAACATGTTTGTAAATAAGAGATTTCAGTTTATGTTTTTTAATAATCAAAAATAATCATTCCGGGTGATTAAGTGTAGGTTGATGGGTAAAAATGGCAATTGCATCCATTCAAAATCAAATCCACCCTGTAATAAATCTGGAGTTTCTTTTTAAAGTGCACTGTGTTGTAGGAGGTACCAGATGATCTAGTACTGATGGCTGAACGCTATGACAAACACCAGCGGGAGAAGGAGATGTTCTCTTCTAAACCCCAAGGACAGGGATGGGGACGAAGAGGAGGGACAAGAAATGGATTCAAAGAAAACTCGAATCGGCGCTTCTGATCAATGAAGGTAAAACTTATTTTATTAATCTCACAGACAAGAGCAGTCAGTTATTGACATTAGTGAACTTACCAACCATTATCAATCATATTTTTGCACAGCACAGGATAACTGAAATACGTCAAATTATAATTCATTTACCTTTTTTTACCACCGCTTTATCCTAGTCAGGATTGCGGGGGGTCTGATTAACTTATTCTTATTATTAGAGTGAGTGATGGTCAGAACGGAGGTACTGCAAGTGGCAGCACCTTTAACACCTTTAACTTATGTCATGTACAATACATAATACTTAAAATAAAAAATAAAAATTCCATCTGTATTTAACACATTATAACCCTCAACATATAAGGTTCAATTACAATCTTGCTCATGTGCAAACCCTATTTCACAAAAAAAAAAGACATTTTGTAAAATGCAATAAAGCAAGAATCTGTGATTGTACATTTTCTTAAACCTTCATTTAGAAAAAGTGCAAATAAATCAGCAATGTATTTTGAAAAGATAAAACATTTAATATTTTGCTTTTAGGGGGAAGAGGCCAATCAAGTTCATCAGGCACCACCCTTAAGTTTTTGTTGCTTTTTTCCTAAGGAGCCTGAATATTGTTTACTTTAATGGTTCCATGTTATATTTTCTTTTCCTGGTTGATTAAATTATTATTTTCAGTTTTCATCCATCTAAAATGAGAAAATGTGTGTAATTAATAATAAACAGAAATGTCATGTTCAAGTGACAAATAAATATTTCTCAGAATCCAAATAATTTGTGGTATAATTTGCTGCTAAAATTTCAATTTTGTAATAAGGGCGTAATGATCCGGGGTGAATTTTGGGTGTGGGCACTTAAACCCACCAGCAACATCTTTACAGCTGCGGATTCTTACAGAGGTCGTTAACACACAGAAATGACCATACTGATCTTTTTTATGTATTCTTGCATAGCTAGTGTCGGTGCTTTATGGACAGTAGAACCCCACCCAGTCTTTCCTTCCTTAGACATAACCAGTTCAAATGTACTAAAACATTCTGAAAGTTAAATTGCTTAACAACCTTTTTAACCCCATTAAATAAAAGTCTAATAAAAGCAGGGCAAGTTTGTTCATACATGCTTTACAAATTGTAAAATTTGGAGCTAAAAATTAAAATAAAAAATAATTATGAAAAAAAAACCCAATTATGATTAAACTGTAGATTAATAAGAGAATAAACCAAACATACATTTAGAATTTGAAATAAAAGATTAAATTGAGGATATTTAAGTGTCACTACATAATAAAAAGTGAAACTGTTTTACACTGAGCTCTAAGCTTTTAGTTTGGATTTAAAAGTATCTGCAGTTGAGGCCCTTGTAATGTTCTGTCAACTGGTTCCATTTACGAGCTGCATTGAATTGCGAAATAGCCATTTTTATGGTAGAATTGGTCCAACTGATGGTCCAAAACGTTTGGGTAAAAGGGCTAATACTGCTCAAGATAAAATTGTTTAAAATTTGCAGATGCAGGCAGATTAGTTGCTAAATTAATGCTAACAAGCCTGAGCTACAAATGTTGTAACTTAGTCAGTATTTTTTTCACAATCACAAACACCCAACTTTGGCACATCGGTCTGTTTTGGAGTGCCCCGTGTGTTATCTTGTTGGAAAAGAGGAAACCCGTTGTTGCGCTGGTATTGGATGCAGTTTACCAGGGCGATGCCTCCTTTATTGGTGAGATTTTTTAAAAGGTTTTGTGAGGGAATGAAGAAGTTGGAAAGCTGACCATCTTTCAGATGCTTCTCAAAGTCCTCCAAGAGCTGCTGGAAGCAGTGACTAAGCTCACTGGCTGCCCACTTACTGTCTTCCACCCGGGTAGCACAGGCATGAAGAAGAGTTGTTTTAGCATGGTAGGAGCAAAGCTCGTCTGCTTCCTTTGGGTGCATCTCTTTTAGTTGCTGCACGAGGTATTTTAGAAGTTTTAAACAGTCCTTCCTGTAATACATTATTACAGTATTAATACATATTAAAGTATTAATACATAATACGTTATTTATGATTATTAGTAGATCATGTTTATCATTAAGCCTCTGCATCAAAAGATTCATTATGTATTGCAGCAAGTTTATCAGGTGTTCTATCACCGTTTTATCCCATTTAGGGTTCCTGACCAGGATAAACCAAAATATAAAACCAATAGAAAACGTAACACTGTACACAATCTTTATAAGAATGATTTGCAGTGCTGAACCTTCTCGAATCTTAAACTTGACCAACATAATAAAGACCTTAGCGTAAACACATTCGTGTGAGAAGTAAATGTCATTCACCTGCAGCATTTTGGTCCAGTGTTGCAGCATGTCTTGGAATTACCATGGTTAATCATCATGTCCTTCTCCACGTGCGAGAAAGAGATGCGCCAAGCATCTGCCCAAAATACACAACTTTTTATTAAAATAGTAACTATTAGCATAAAATTAATAGGAAGCACATAATTTTACATTCTCAACTAACCTAAAGGATCAATCTAAAAACTTTAGTACTGCTCAATAAAACAACTTAACAAAAAAAAAAAAACATTTGGTCATATTTACCCTTGGCAGTAACTCCATCTTGCTCCACATTGCCTCTGCCTTCATATTTTGGCACCAAATAAAATGGTTTACGTCTTTGTTCCATCCTTACTTTATGGCCAAGCCATGTTTCAATCTTGAGGCCATCTCTAGTGAAAGCTGGCCAACTTCCACTGACCTCCAGCCCAAGCACGAAATCGATGGAAATCTCTTTGCCATCGTTCTTTACCTCAAGTGTAACAGCAGGACAGCCCTTCTTCTTTCTGTTGACGTTAATTTTATCTACAACCAATAAACACAAACAGGGTAAGAGGCTTCATTCTCCCTTTATTATTACACATTTGTTACAGGGTAATTAAGTAAACCCAAAACATTTTTAAAAAATGTAATTTATTTCAATGAAATTATTTAACATGCATGTATCACTTTTTTGAAAAAGCAAATTGCCCCTTGGTTGCTAATTGTATCACATATATTCTCTTAGTCGATTTTTTTTTAATAAAGCAATAAGCCACGAGAGATCGTGCGTTAGCGGAGTGCCTAAAACGTCTTTCCCCGTGATAAAATCATAGCAGTAACGCACGGTCTTGAGTGGCTTATTGCTTTTATAAAATGGCGGTCAACATAAAATATAATAACAATGTTCAATTTATAAATGTTTTTATTTCCAAAAACACTTTGTTTCTTCTGTGAAATCAGGTAGTCCGTTAACAGTGTTGTTAGGCAACATGAGGGCGAACATAATATTCGTAATAAACATTCCTCCACAAACACTATTACACTATTTCTAGGACGAAACACCAGCTTAATGATCAGGATTACTGTTTATATTAATCTGGACATTTCCATGTATAGTACATGACTTAAAATAGTGTTCAACCACGTTTGTACTTTTTCTTTTCAGTGGCGTATTAATATGGAATGATGTGAGGTGGTCATAGGTGTGCGTATATCGGGGATTTTACAACGGCTTCGAATGCGGCTCAGCCAATCAGATTTTAGGACCGGAACTATCCGTTTTATAAATTATATTTTTATGCATTTTTCTCCCAATTTTAGCAGTCAATCCCCACAACCTGGCAGTGGTGGCGTTTGAACCAGCAACCTTCTGCTTACTACTCCAGTACTTTAACTGCTAAGCAACAACTGCTAGGTTCTACTCCTGCCTTGCACCCAGTGTTTGTGGATGACACCCAACAAAAGTTAATAAACATGTATATACATAGTTGGGTGGATTAAATTGTTTAATTATTAACAGTACCCAGTACTTACATGTTTCTT
Source organism: Trichomycterus rosablanca (assembly GCF_030014385.1). Classification (NCBI taxonomy): domain Eukaryota; kingdom Metazoa; phylum Chordata; class Actinopteri; order Siluriformes; family Trichomycteridae; genus Trichomycterus; species Trichomycterus rosablanca. Next base: position 7,052,952 of record NC_085992.1, on the reverse strand, counting down.
TCAGTGGTTCTACAGCCTTCTTTACTTCCTCTCGGAATTCCTCGAGCATTTCGCTGGCTTTAATGGTGCCTTTCTCATCTAGAAATTTATTTAATAAACTTTTTGGATCCCGTTTCATTTCAACACTGTAAAAAGCTCCATCTTCTGAGTAAGGGTTCACAGTAGCTCTGTTAATGTTTACTGTTAGCATCACATCAAACTCATCAGGCTCGCAGATCTAAAAAGAAAAGACGATAAAATCAAGTATTAAAACTGTCTTAAGACATTAAAACTCATATTTATCACCTCTACAGATTTGTCAACAAACCATAGAAAATGTGCAATAATGAACATTGTCATGTGAGGAAAAAGGGAGAGGCTTACAAGCCAGTGAACACCATACAAACTGTGAAGCATGCAGGTGGCAGCATCATGTTGTGGAGGTGCTTACCTACAGAAGGGACTGGCAGGGGTGTCGTAGTGGGGTGAAAAGTGGGACTGAGTTACCAGGGCCTCAAGTCGGGGGAGGGCCCTTGAGTCTGGAATTTTATTTTCCTTTAAATATTAATATCATTTAAAGATCAAAATAAATGTTGCTAACTAATGTAAATTTAGTGTTTTGGGTAAATAAATCGGTTGATTGATGGATTGAATTGTGTGTCCTAGCCTACATATAGTGTCTGAGGACAGGCACCCCCACCCCTTGCACGAAATGGTTTAGTAGGCCTTCACCGGGCTAGGCGCATTTAACTTAGCGTTCATTCTGCTGAAGCCGCAGTGCGCGCTGTATCCGTGCTATGGAAGATGATGCCCAATAAATCTAAATCTGGTTTTCAGAAAAAAAAAAAAAAAGAAATGTGGGAAAGCAACTGCTAACAAACTTTTTTCCCAAGAAAGGTGAGCCCAAATGTGAAAGCAAATGAACATTACATGAACTCCTGTGGTTATAAAACGCTTCAATACCACCGTGATTGTCAGTGCTAAAAACTGCATAACACAAAATTAGAAATAACATGATGCCTTATCTGTAATCTGAGGTAAACTCTAAATACATTTTTGTTTGCATAGCCTACCACACCACTGCAATAGTATACTAATTCAACTGGGGTGATGGGGGCCCATGGGCACTGCTTGTGCAAAGGGCCCAGAATTTGGTGCTACGTTCCTGGGGACTGGTGCACTTTACAAAATACATGACATTATGAGGAAGGAGAATTATGTGGAGAAATTGAAGCAACATCTCAAGACAGCCGGGAAGTAAAAGTTTAGGCATAAATGGATCTTCTAAATGGACAATGACCCCATACTTCCAAAGTTGTGGCAAAAATTGTCCATCATGTAGCCTGGACCCTAGTTCTATAGAGAATGTATAGGCAGAACTGACAAAGTGTGTGTGAGCAAGGGGGCCTACAAACATGACTCAGTAACACCAGTACAGTCAGCTGGAATTTACCAAAACTCCACCAACTTATTGTGAAAAGCTTGTGGAAGGCAACCCGAAACATGTAACACAATTACTAAATACTAAGCATGTTTATGAAAACCTCTGGGCCACTGGAAATGTGACATTTAAAAAAAGCTGAAATAAATCATTGTCTTTAGTATTTTTTGACATTTCACATTCTTAACGTATAGTAGTGATCCTAACTGACCCAAGAAAAGGAATGTGTACCAGGATTAAATGTCAGGAATTGTGAAGAGAGTTTAAATGAAAGTGTTTAACTACAGAACTTGGGTGGCACGGTGGCTCAGTGGGTAGCACTGTCGCCTCACAGCAAGAAGGTCCTGGGTTCGATCCCCGGGTGGGGCGGTCCGGGTCCTTTCTGTGCGGAGTTTGCATGTTCTCCCCGTGTCTGCGTGGGTTTCCTCCGGGTGCTCCGGTTTCCTCCCACAGTACAAAGACATACAAGTGAGGTGAACTGGAGACACTAAATTGTCCAAGACTGTGTTTGATATAACCTTGTGAACTGATGAACCTTGTGTAATAGGGCAAGCCGTAGCCTAGTGGTTAGGGTACTGGACTAGTAATCAAAAGGTTGCTGGTTCAAGCCTCACCACTGCCAGGTTGCTGCTGTTGGGCCTTTGAGCAAGGCCCTTAACCCTCAATTGCTCAGATTGTATACTGTAACTGTACTGTAAGTCGCTTTGGATAAAGGCATATGCTAAATGCTGAAAATACCTAAAATACCATTCCTGGCATGAATGTAACCAAAGTGTAAAACATGACGTTAAAATCCTAATAAATAAACAAACAAACTACAGAACTTACTTTAACATGTTCATAATAACTTCCAGTCTTCAGCACATTGATGTCCTCACACCAGTTCAGGTTCTTCTTCAAATGACATATTATTTTTTCCTGAATGTCATTGACACATTTAGCTGACACAGATGTGTCACTTTTTTTGACCCTTAACTTGTCAAGAACATCCTGGAGGATTTTAGATGGACTTTTGTCCACGCTGGAGCCACTTCTAACCAACCGCCCATGTTTCCCTTTGGCACTTGTTGGTGTTGTTGGATCTTTTCCAGTTGTGTCAGGATCAGATGGAGTGACACTGTTTCCTCTACACAGTTCTATTGATTTCTTTTTCCTGACTGCACCAGAAGCATCAGGAGGTGATTGTTTCTTGTCCTCATGTTTCCCACCAGCTCGGACAGTTTTACCTTCAGATGCGCCTGGAGTTTGAGACTCGGTGCTGGGCGCTTTCCTCACCGAACCGGTAACTTTCCTCTTGGTGTCAGATTTTGGACTTGATGGAGTATCGGAGTACCGCGGATCGGCCGGTTTCTCGGTATGGTGATGTGAATCTCCCTCCTTCACTGCGCGGGTTAATTTGGCGGCTTTTATCTTCCCCTCATCGTTTCCTTTTAGCGGCTTCTCGCTTTTATCTGCTGTTTTTTTCTTCACCTCTCCGTTTCCTCTCGTCTCTTCTAAACTTTTGCTTTGTCTTTGTAATGTTTTAGATGTAGAGACTCCTGGATTTGCGTGGGCACTGTGGGTGGGTGAATTTGAACAGGTCTCAGCTGATCTCTCTGCTCTTGTGGCGCTGGTTGATTTGGTGGTTGTTTTCTTCCCCTCATCGTTTCCTTTTGACGGCTTCTCGCTTTTATCTGCTGTTTTTTTCTGCTGTTTTCCGGCAGACGGTGAACTGTCAGTACCAGACGATCTGGGATCCTTATCTGAGATTTTACTCTTTGAACTTCCTCTGCTGCTCATGACGGCGGCGGCGCGTAAAAGACCGACGGGCGCGAACCGGCGCGCTTATATCATTACTCTGACGTCAGAGGAGGCAAAACATTCTCTCACAGCGACGTCATCAAAGTATGAATATTCAAAGTATGACCATAAAAGTAGTATATACTTAGATACGCTTTGATGTATTGATATTGCTGAATAGAATGAAAAGAAGGAACACGTTCACATGTTAAAGTCATTAATACACCATTTAATAATACAGTACCTAATAACAGTAAATATAGGGCAGCCGACACATGATGATATATTTACAGAATACAGTTCAGAGACATTTGTCAGTGTTATTATCAGTGTTTGCTATATTATATATTTCCTGTTTGGCTTGCCATAATACATGCATAATACGTGCAGCCAGTGGGGGGGCAGTGAGGTGGGTGGTTGAGTTCATGTCGTCGAGCCCCCCTTCCTGGACTGCTTGTCTTCAGCAAACTGTTTGCGGGCTTTCTTGTGCGTCAGCTTCCTTCTGGGATGACGACCATGCAGACCGAGTTGATGCAGTGTGCGGCGTATGGTCTGAGCACTGACAGGCTGACCTCCCACGTCTTCAACCTCTGCAGCAATGCTGGCAGCACTCATGTGTCTATTTTTTAAAGCCAACCTCTGGATATGACGCCGAACACGTGGACTCGACTTCTTTGGTCGACCCTGGCGAGGCCTGTTCCGAGTGGAACCTGTCCTGGAAAACCGCTGTATGACCTTGGCCACCATGCTGTAGCTCAGTTTCAGGGTGTTAGCAATCTTCTTATAGCCCAGGCCATCTTTGTGGAGAGCAACAATTCTATTTCTCACATCCTCAGAGAGTTCTTTGCCATGAGGTGCCATGTTGAATATCCAGTGGCCAGTATGAGAGAATTGTACCCAAAACACCAAATTTAACAGCCCTGCTCCTCATTTACACCTGGGACCTTGACACATGACACCAGGGAGGGACAACGACACATTTGGGCACAATTTGGACATGTTCACTGTGGGGTGTACTCACTTATGTTGCCAGCTATTTAGACATTAATGGGTGTGTGTTGAGTTATTTTCAGAAGACAGTAAATCTACACTGCTATACAAGCTGTACACTGACTACTCTAAGTTATATCCAAGTTTCATGTCTATAGTGTTGTCCCATGAAAAGATATAATGAAATATTTGCAGAAATGTGAGGGGTGTATATATATATATATATATATATATATATATATATATATATATATATATATATATATATATATATGTTTATAATCTGTTTTATTCCATATATATCAGTGTTTGCTATATATTTTCTGTTTGGCTTGCCATAATACATGCATAATACGTGCAGCCAATGGGGGGGCAGTGAGGTGGGTGGTTGAGTTCATGTGGAGGGCCCCCCCCTGCCATGGGCCCCAGTGCACCTGTCCCCCCTGTAGTTACGCCACTGTTGCCAACCGTCCCGTAAAATACGGAATCGTTCCTTATTTGGAAACTAAACGTGGTGTTCCGTATTGAACTGATATGGGACACGCTTTGTTCCGTTATTTTATCAGTGGGAGAGAAATGCTGCAGATTAGACTGAGACAGGTCGATATGTAGGAAACCGAAGGAAACTGCTGCTACAGTGGTAATCAGAAAGCGTTTGGTTATTATTTTAAGTAGTGTTCACTTTTAGTCTTAGTAACGCCGTGTGTGCGCAGGCATATCAGCATAACAACTTATTTATTACTCTGCTGTTTGAGTAGCGCAGTGGGCAGAGCGCAGCGCGCGTATTTTTCCGCCCTAGGTTCGAATCCAGCTTAGGGTGAAACTAAAGTAACACAGGCAGGCCCGGCGCTATGAGGGCGCTGGGGTCAGCATTGCCTCCCTAAGCAACGCAGTCCAGTACCGGGGCTGCATGTCAGTGTGAAGATGGATTATGTAAAAATGTTGTTGCACTATTGAGAATAAATGTTACATGATGTTCTTTATGCATGTTGTTTTACCTAAAATATGGTTCTGATTTATTATTATAAAGAATGAAAATAATAAATGTTAAACAGCCTAAATAAAACATTTTGATAATGTTCCTATGATGGTGTAAGACCCGTTATATTTTTTATAGGTGCAACCCTAACCACCTACCCCCCGCTCCCGCTCAAGTAAACACCCGCCATCACAACCCACACCCTATGCCGTCCGCCAACCCGCCAACCCAGGGTGTTCCTTATTTCCAGTTTTGAAAGTTGGCAACCCTAGCCTCTGTGCTACTATGCAGTATCTGCCTGATGGTTACTGTACACTGATCACCTCTTTAGTTTGTCTTGCATTGAACACAGTAACATTGTTATATAATTTAATTTCTTATATTTCTTTTAAGTACATTTTTGTAGACACTATATAGCACCCTGCACTTTGGGAGCTTGGCTGCCTCATATGTGTACCTTATATCTGAACTGAATTCTGTTTACTGTTCTTAAATTGCTGCCACACTGTTACATTGAGTAAGTTTATTTAGTACTCAGATTAGTTTTATCGCATCACCCACCTTACTGACTAGCAGAGGGAATTCCACATTTGTTCTCTACCACCTGGAATTCAAATCTGTACAGTTTTTGGTTTTTGAAGTTTCTCACTTTCACGTTTCACTTTTCATTTGCCTATCAGACACAGTTCTGTTTTGTTGTACATTACTGTCTGTGTGATTCAACTCACACCAAGTGGTTCAGAAACCTGTAAAGGGCTCTGAACCTCTGAAAGCTGTTCTTTTTGTGCTCTCATTAGTTTTTCCCCATTGTATACAAGGGAACTACACACAATGTTCTGAAGATAAGCTCATGTATTAACAATATGACTGCAAACTGCTAAATTCTTATCAGAAGTCCATTTGTTCTCACTCAAATATTCTGAATCAAATTTGGAAATCCCTGAACACATTGCATCATTGAGCACACTTTGGTCACCTAGAAACACTGGCTTTCAAAAACCAACACACTGATTACTAGTTCATTCTAACTCATATTGTACCTGTGCAAAACTCAGTTGGAAGAAACTTCAGTCATTCGCCAGAGCATAAAAATAACATCGCTGCTCTTTCCCTCGATCAGCGCTGCACTCAAGACATGATAAACCAGTTGGTGTTGATTTAATACATCACATACCTGTTAGTCTGGTCCATGACTGGTTCACCAAGAATTGTAACACCACATTTTGTAGTGCGGTTACTGTACCTTCCACCATATTCCTCATAAATTTAATAAATGAAAGTGTATTAACCCCAAACCTGCTTGGCCAGGGAGAACATCACAGCTGATGTGGATGAGGTCCTCTGGGCTGACCAGGATGCAGAGTGATGGCTTTATCCTGGTCAGGGTTGTGGTGGGTGGCCAGTCCATCACAGGGCAGACACACACTCACAGTTAGGGCAATTTATAGCTCCTGACTGCATGTCTTTGGACTTGTGGGTGGAAAACTAAGCACCAGGAGAAAACCAACTTGGACTCAGGGAGAGCATGCAGTCTCCCCACAAAAAGGACCCTGGCTGCCTGGCTGGGGGCAACTCAAACCTAGTATACCTGAGCACTTGAGTAAACCAAGGGGCAAGGTGATGGAATTTCACAACCTGTGTCTGGAGAGGGGCATTCTGATTGAATGTGGCTGAAAGGTCAGTGGGAGTGAAAACTGGTAAAGGGTGTTCAAAAGAGCAGTTGGACTGACTTTTTTAATATTCCAGAAAGTGATGCTACGAGGAGTGTGTGTTCTTTTAGAATGTGAGATTAATGATAGTTCAGAAAGAACTGCTCTGTGATCAGAAATATGATAATCAGTAACATGCTGGTTGGAGGGAGACACACAGGGAGTGGTACAAAGAAACGCAAGGATATGACCCTTATTGTGAGTGGGAGTGGCTACATGTTGGGTGAGATCATAACAGTGCAGCAAATTAAGAAAATCCACAGCATGGATACACTTATTTGAATCAATGTGAATATTAAAATCACCCAGCACTATCACTGAGGAAAACAGAGGAGAAAGTGAGTTAGATTTAGTTGGACGGTAAGACCAACAGAGGTGAGGACTCAGCTATTTTTTAGAGCAAGGCATTCAAATGACCTTGTAGGATCCACGACCAGAAGTACTTGGCTTATCAACATACTGATACCCAGAAGGTTTGGCTTCATTCAGTGCTAGAAATTCACTTGGTTGCTGCCAAGTTTCAGTCAACAACATAAAATCAATATTATTGTCCAGAATGACATCAGATATATTTCTTACTAATTACCAGCACTATCGTTTTCTTAGGCCAGAGGTTGTTAGCCAGTACTGTAACCTTGTAATTGTGAGAAGGCCCAGCTAATTACTAAAACGGTTAGGAACCACTGTGTTATGGTGCCATCTAGAGACCAATGGGAGTTTTACTGTTGTAAAACTTGAAGAGCCCCAGCATGCAGTCCTTAGAGCTGTGTTACATATTAGGTATACAGATTTACTGCTACTTTTATCACTGAACCCAGTTTATCAATTTAATTAAAAAATCAAACAATTAAAACTGAATGGATGTTGAAAGGATTATCTTTAATGTGGCATTAACATTTCAAAACTTTAAACAGTAAGGTGCATAAGCTAGAGCCAATTAAAGTTAACAAGTGCATGTGCAGTACCAGCTTAACGCCAATCAAAGTGCTTAGAGGTTCAGTCAGTGCACCAAAGCTAGAGACCACTACGATAGATTAGTGCAGAAACTAAAAAACACAGCAGTACTCTGAGAACACATAACAATAGCAAGACAACTGTGTCAGAACCAGAGTGAAACTGCACTCCAGAGTAAGAGAGGTCAGAATAACATTTCCTTTCAGAAATTGTAATTTCACTTAGTTCCATGAAACACCTTGACGGTGCGGCTTGGACACATCGTCAGTGATGAACCGATGTGTCCAAGCCGCACTGTCAAGGTGTTTCATGGAACTAAGTGAATTTACAATTATTTCACTTAGTTTCAATTATAATAGTATTATAATCATAACCCAACCTTTAAAAAAAGGAAAATCACATTCCAGATGGTAAGAAGCTAATATTACCAATAACTAAGATGGTATGCAAGTCAAACAAGTCATAGTTTGTATTTTTTTTTCCTTCTGATGCTTTTGCGATGCATTGGAATAATTAAGCAGTCTCTGACTATAGAGTTTAGGCAGCCAATCAGATATCGTTGGATGACCTCTGTTCTGCTGTATGTGACTCTGGAGTTGGCAGTTAAACACAAAATTCATTTGGCCTTCTGGGCTTTCTGAGCAGACTTGGTGACCTTGCCACCGGTCGGAGCTTTCTTTTCAACTCCCTTGATCACACCGACAGCCACGGTCTGACGCATATCACGAACAGCAAAGCGCCCTGTACAACACACACAGCACAGATATTTTTCTACATTAGTGACTTCAATACATTAATCAACTACTTTGAGTTTCTGTATTTATTCTCAGTGTTGAAATGTAAACATCCCAGTCAACACTTCTTCTTTCAAAATAACTAATCAGTAAAAAACAAACTTTTACCTTGAAATGTATTAAGACAGAAGTGGCAGGTTATTACAGAGCACAGCTAATAGGTTAAACCTACATACACCGATCAGCCATAACATTAAAACCACCTCCTTGTTTCTACACTCACTGTCCATTTTATCAGCTCCACTTACCATATAGAAGCACTTTGTAGTTCTACAATTACTGACTGTAGTCCATCTGTTTCCCTACATACCTTTTTTTAGCCTGCTTTCACCCTGTCCTTCAATGGTCAGGACCACCACAGAGCAGGTATTATTTAGGTGGTGGATCATTCTCAGCACTGCAGTGACACTGACATGGTGGTGGTGTGTTTGTGTGTGATGTAAAGTCAGAGACGATCGCTCATCTATTGCTGCTGTTTGGGTTGATCTTCTAGACCCTCATCATTGGTCACAGGATGCTGCCCATGGGGCGCTGTTGTTTAAAAACTCCAGCAGCGCTGCTGTGTCTGATCCACTCATACCAGCACAACACACACTAACACACCACCACCATGTCAGTGTCACTGCAGTGCTGAGAATGACCCACCACCCAAATAATACCTACTCTGTGGTGGTCCTGACCATTGAAAAACAGCATAAAAGTGGGCTAACAAAGCATGCAGAGTAATAGATGTGTAATAGGAGTAATAGGAGGTGGTTTTATTGTTATGGCTGATCGATGTAATTAGCAATTATTAAACGCTCTAGCTAAACGTATTGCGGTAGTTCCGGACAGGATACCAATCCATCCCAAGGCCTAGTGCAAACCCACCTGTTTTGGACAAGAATATCATTGTGAATTGGGACAAAATTCAGGCACTTACCAAGTGGGGGATACTCAGAGAAGCTCTCCACACACATAGGCTTTCCAGGGATCATGTCCACAATAGCGGCATCTCCAGACTTGAGGTTCTTAGGATTATCCTCAAGCTTCTTACCAGAGCGACGGTCGATCTTCTCCTTGAGCTCAGCAAACTTGCAGGCTATGTGTGCAGTGTGGCAATCCAGCACTGGAGCATAACCAGCACTGATTTGGCCTGGATGGTTCAAAATAATCACCTAGTGGAAAAAAGTAGACTTAATTATAACTGTACAGTCACTGTTAACCAATAATTCACCAAAAACCTGCATTAAGCTGCAATAATGAAGATGATTTGGGGTAAATTGGCAGCACAAAATGAGCTTACTTGAGCAGTAAAGGAGGCTGCCTCCTGCGGTGGATCATTCTTGCTGTCCCCTGCAACATTTCCACGACGGATGTCTTTCACAGAGACGTTCTTGACGTTGAAACCCACGTTGTCTCCAGGCATGGCTTCAGACAGAGCCTCATGGTGCATCTCCACAGACTTCACCTCAGTGGTTACATTAACGGGGGCAAAGGTTACCACCATGCCTGGTTTCAGAATGCCAGTCTCCACACGACCCACAGGGACAGTTCCAATACCTAATAAAAAATTTTATTCAGCTTTCCTTTTTTTTTTTTTTTTTTACCCCTTTTTCTCCCCTTTTTAGCGCATCCAATTGTTCAATTAGCATCGTGCTTCCTCTCTGTCTATGCCGAACCCTGCCCTGACGGAGGTGATTGAAGCTAACCCGTATCCCCTCCGAAACACGAGCAGCAGCCAGATGCATCTTTGCCACCCACACATGGACGAGTTTGGCGCCACCCAGCGTTGCATGCGGAGAGACACACCCTAAGTGCACCCCCTCCCATCTCTGTGTAAGCGCCTCCAATCAGCCGGCAGAGAATGCAACCGCATTCTGACAGAGAGAGACCCACATCCGGTTCTTTGTCCCACCCCCCACATGAGCAACCGGCCAATCGTTGCTCATATAGCCACTCAGCTTCGAACCGGTAAAGCAAGGCTGGATTCGATACGACGCTTCTCAGAATCCAGCCCTGGTTGCAGCGCGTTTCTTTTTACCGCTGCTCCACCTGAGCGGCCCTATTCAGCTTTACTTAACTGTTTGGTTACTTAAACAATTAAATCAATAATAAATCAGATAAGAATGAATCAGATTCTTGCTGAATGAATCACCTCCGATCTTGTAGACATCCTGCAGAGGCAGGCGGAGTGGTTTATCAGTGGGCCGACTTGGGGGCTGGATCGCATCCAGAGCTTCCAGAAGAGTAGTTCCTGATACACTGCCGTCTTTACGGTTAATCTTCCAGCCTTTAAACCAAGACATCTGAAAAATGACAAAAAACATGAAAGTATTATTTTCATATTAATCAGAAATGTGTTGAAAATGAGCTAAAGCTAGCTGTTTACAAACTTAACATTTGAAGAGTACAGCCAGTTCCTTTAATGTTTCATTTAATCCACAGTCCATACTACACATGCACTAATGCTGTTTAAGATTGGATACTGATGGTCCACATGTTTTTTTCCAGTTTACAGAGCCTGCAGTCCACAAGTCCTGATATTTCCGAGAATAGATTTGATTGGCAGCTTTCATAATAGGATATGACAAAATGTTTTGGCTTGAAAATCACTGACCACGCCTTTAACTGCTGTAGCCAAGTTTTAAGTAGAGGATTTGTCAAAGATGAATTAGTACTTATAATAACAACAACAACATTAATAATAATTGTATTTTGATGAATAGTAATTGGTTGTGATTGGGTGCACATACATTGGGGCTGGCCTCCAACATGTTATCACCATTCCAGCCAGAAATGGGGACAAATGGCACGGTTTCTGGGTTGTAACCAATTTTCTTGATGTAAGTGCTGACTTCCTTAACGATTTCTTCATAGCGCTTCTGGCTGTAGTTGGGCTCAGTGGAATCCATCTTGTTGACGCCTACAATAAGTTGCTTGACACCCAGTGTGTAGGCCAGTAGTGCATGCTCTCTAGTTTGGCCGTATTTAGAGATACCAGCTTCAAACTCTCCGACGCCAGCTGCCACGATCAGGACAGCGCAGTCAGCCTGAAGTAGAAAAACAAAACACCAACAAATACTTTTATTAATGAAGTGTACTTTCATTGAAATCTATCCATTTTACCTTGATGCTGGAAATCAAAGAAATCACTAACAGATAAAAAGTTGAATAGCGTGCTGCTGAACTAATGTTTATGAGCTCAGCCAGCCATACATTCTGTGTGGTGGAATCAATATAGGATGAATCAATATTCACTTTAAACAGCAGAGGGCGCTGGCGCTATTCACCTCGCCTGGTTGACAGCACTTCACGAAGTTGCCAGGTAGGGGATTTTCCAGCCAAATGTATTTATGTGAGGATACTTTCTTTATTTGTATTATTCATTTATTTATATAATGTTGGATTTGTTTTAAAATTCAAATTTAATTTTTTTTACACAATAAGCATTATTTGGCATAGTTTGTACCTACCTCAGAAATAAAAGGGAATTCATTATTTAGATAAATAAAAGATAAGCACAAATACAGTATTTTATTTTAAGAGAAATAATAAAAGAAAACTTTGTCTTAATTTGAAAAATCAGGAAAAAATCTTATCGTAAACCCAGTATCGTGAATAGCATCGCATGGTGGGTAGAGTGTATCGTTACATCCCTAACCACTAGACCTTGTGGTTTTTACATTTTATCCAAAGCAACAAATGTAGATTTAAAAGATCAACAAAACTTTAAAGACTTACCTGGGAGGTGCCAGTGATCATGTTTTTAATGAAGTCCCTATGACCAGGAGCATCAATGATGGTGACATAGTACTTGCTTGTCTCAAATTTCCACAGGGAAATGTCAATAGTGATACCACGCTCCCGCTCGGCCTTCAGCTTGTCCAACACCCATGCATACTTAAAGGACCCCTTACCCATCTAAAACAGTTATAATATAACATAATCAAATGACATGTCAGGATAAGCACTACCATGTATGAATGTAAAATCCAGTACATTATATTACACAACAGACAAGTTATCTCATTTAAAATAAATAATAATAATAATTACACAGCCGCACTACCTCAGCAGCCTCTTTCTCAAACTTCTCAATGGTTCTCTTGTCAATCCCGCCACACTTATAGATGAGGTGGCCAGTGGTTGTGGACTTTCCAGAGTCAACATGGCCAATGACCACAATGTTGATGTGGAGCTTCTCCTTCCCCATCCCTGGTTAGATTGTTAAAGATGCAACAATGCCTGAATTCTAAAAATATAAGAGTACAAGTATAGCATTAAATACAAATGTTGCAGGCTATTACATTACTCTTACGACTCTTTGTAGAAGTCCATGGAATTGGATGGAGCCATTTTAAGCTTAGCAATACAACTTGACATTGTTGTCATCCCAGTGAGCACAAGTACATTTAAAGTAGGGATGCACCGATCCAACTTTTTCAGTTCCGATACCGATCCAATCCATGTAGACAGTAAGACAGCAAGGCAGCTCCTTAGGTTTTCGAACACACCCAAAATGTGGCTGCTGACAATGAGAAAAACAGTAGTAGCTTAAATAACTTTTTCAAATAAACGTATCCGTAAATATTTAGTGCAAACAGTAATTCAAAATAAAATATAGCAGCTAAACATGAGTAATAAACATGTTGCCATCGAACTTGTTAGCATAGCAAGCGTGAAATACCTCCATGCAGCTGACTCTTTGGCTCGCTCCATGTTGCTCTTTTTGTTTGTGTTATTCGCCATATGTCAGCAGCGCGTCCTGTATGGGCTTAGCATGCGTCGCAAACGAACTAATGTGAACGTATCGGACCCATGGATCGGCCTGATTATCCGATATCCGATCCATCTCATTTTGGTAATATCGGGACCGATATCCGATCTTAATATCGGATCGGTGCATCCCTAATTTAAAGGCAGTAAATTATCCCTCAACTTAAAAACATTATTTACAAATGGTTAATTGCTCCTGGATGACTGTTTTCAAAATACTGACAAGGCAAAGGGTAAGACTGTCTGCAAATTCCCATGAATGCAAATGTATTTAAATAGGTTTGGCTACTAGAAGCCTACCTATGTTAACAAGGTTAAAATGCAAATGACGTAGGATACTAATAATTAAACTGGAACCACCCTTGGCAAGTTGTTTTAACATTAATTTGTGTAACCAGACTTACATTATAAATATCTGGAATTCATTTATGACTGAATTAAGGTATTTCTAATTATATTTAGACTAGGCAAAATACTAGTTTGAAATATCTCTAATTATATTTTGATTAGGGAGGCACGGTGGCTCGGTGGGTAGCACTGTCACCTCACAGCAAGAAGGTCATGGGTTCGATCCCCAGGCAGGGCGGTCCCAAACCTAATTGGATAAGAGGTTAAGAGAGTGTGAGTGAGTGAGTGAGTAAGTGAGTATATTTCGATTAGTGTGAATAAAGTTGTATGGAAGCTTTATTTCAAATATCTGCGTTTAACTTCTAACTATCTTAAGCATAAATTTCAGATATCTACAATTAAATTAGAACTAGTCATAAAGTTAACTAAAATATGTCACCTTTTGTTCTGATTAGTCATGAATCCAATTAAACATATCTTCAATTTCCTCTTTATTTAGGATATCTTAAATATATTTTATACTTTACTAGTGCAGATTAAATTGTTAATATGTTGAATGCAAGTCAAACGAAGTTAAAACTTTGGATTTAAAATTATGGATATCCAAAATTGTACTTTTGACTACCCAAAAGGGTTAGGATAAAGCCAGAGGGGGAGACGCAGTTTGAGCATAATATTTTTGCTGTGCCAAATTCACTAAAGTAAGCACGTGGCCTTGATTGCGGTCACAAATCAGTGGTCCGTACGCTATGTCAGGACAGTCTGATTCACATTCCTGTGTTTTTAGCACATTTTTTAAAATGCTGCAGCAAATTTAGCCACCTGAAATTCTGCAGGCTGCAGTTAAGACGACCCTGTGACAGCGCATACAGCAGGGCTTAATGCACGCAATGTCTATAATTCAGATATCTGAAAAATGTAATTTTTATTATTATAAATTAGGATTCGTATAACATCCGTGCAATTGATAAGTACAGTGATGTTGTTTGAGATATCCTAGACGGCAGTTTGACTTGTCGAAATGTAATAGTAGATAACTTGCTATTCGTACTAGTAAGATTGTAAAATATAATTGTTACTAGTCATACAGTTAATAGTTGTACAGTGATGTCATTTGAGATATCTTAAAAGGCAGTTTGACTTGTTAAAATGTAACTTGTTATTCTTACCAGTAAGATTGTAAAATATAATTGTTACTAGTCATAATCGAAGCAGAGATAGCTTTTATTATAAATTAGGATTTGTATAATATCCGTGCAAATGATGAGTACAGTGTTGTTGTTTGAGATATTTTAGAAGGCAGTTTGACTTGTCGAAATGTAATAGTAGATTGCTTGCTATTCTTACTAATAAGATTGTAAAATATAATTGTTACTAGTCATAATAAAAGCAGAGATAGCTTTAATTATAAATAAGGATTTGTGACTTTGCAAATGATGAGTACAGTGATGCCATTTAAGATGTCTTAGAAGGCAGTTTGACTTCTAAGTTTGAAATGTAACAGTAGATAACTTGCTATTCTTACTAGTAAGATTGTAAAATATAATTGTTACCGGTCATAATCGAAGCAGAGATAGCTTTGATTATAAATTAGGATTTGTATAATATCCGTGCAAATGATGAGTACAGTGTTGTCATTCCACATAACTTAGAAGGCAGTTTGACATCTAAGTTTGAAATGTAATAGAAGATAACTTGCTGTTCTTACTAGTAAGATAAATACAGTTGTTACTAGTCAAAACTAATGTTAGAAATGTTAGAAATCTAACATTTAAAAGGCATTTAATGTTAAAACAGCTTGCTACAGTCTAACCACTGCATTGAAGCAAAGATGCAGTGTGTTTACAGCACCATGGACAAGGACAGAAACCAAAGCCCAGCTCATACATGTACCATTCTTATGCATTTTCACATCAAAATCAGTGAGTGAATACTGAACTGAGATCATTACATGCTTATGTTTAGATTTTATTATAATTAAGCTTGCAGTATTATTTCTAAGCAATGCTACCTGACACCACACTGACGTCCAGCCAGGGCTCATTATTCTGTCCCACACACCCTGACCTGCTCCTGCGTGTTTGCAAATTCTTGGTTTTCCTAAAGCACAGCTGATGCAAGTGCAGGAGAATTTCCCTGTCCTCACAACAGGGCCAGTCGTTCAGACGTCCATTTTGTACAACTAAAAGCCTCCAGCAGCCATTTAAGATTTAAGAGTTGAAATCTGCCATAAACACAAGCATTACATCTTACATACACATGTCAGTCAATAAACTGTTCAAAGCTGAACTGTGTATGCAACTCAGAACTAATAGTTTATTCTAAAACTGGCTGATATTATAAGACTGAGTTTAATAATAATATAGAATAAAACATTTAGCTTGTTTTCAGGATCAATACGTCATGCTGTTCAGATTAAACTTAATCTCATGTTAGCCAACATTCACACACTAGTTTAACATGCTGACTGAATAACCGCCTCACTAACAGCTTATGACAGCATAATACACTTTAAATGTCACACTTAGATTACTAATTACTCTTATAACGTTATATTGTGGAGAGTTTACTAGAATAAATGTACTAAAACGCATATGTAATCCATCAGCAATGCAGGCGCCGCCATATTCTCTCATCCAACAACAAATATACAGCCTGTAGTGAATCCAACCGCAGCATCACTAACCATCACAAAACTCAACTAATAACTCACAAACGTAATCACATCTTTTAAAATAACAATGTCATACAAAGTCGAATTCCAAATCAAATAAATAAACAACATACGTGAGTGTTTTAAAGCTGATACTGTACCTGTGTTTGA
Organism: Trichomycterus rosablanca; assembly: GCF_030014385.1. NCBI lineage: Eukaryota > Metazoa > Chordata > Actinopteri > Siluriformes > Trichomycteridae > Trichomycterus > Trichomycterus rosablanca. The sequence continues at coordinate 7,036,397 of NC_085992.1, read as the reverse complement.
GAAATTTACTGTGACAGTGCTGAAGCGCTCAGACGCGAATTATATACAGCCGCAACGCGCATGCGCACTTTCGCCCAGCAATAAGGTCCAACGTCATTTGTAATGTTTACTGTGTTGTTCTCTGTTGTTTTGTTAGATTTTTAATTCTTAAGTTACTTTTTAGATCTTATTTCAAACTATTTTTATTGTTATACTTAATAAATGGGCATTGGTCTGTTAAAGGCACGTTAATGAATAATAAGGGGTTACTGTTTGTGCACACAAGGCACATATGCTGTGGATCAAATGTCAAAAAAATTCCATTATTGACAAAAAAAAACCTAAAATCGATTAACTAAAGACATTTATGTAAATGTGCGCCTAAGGGCAGTTAAACATTAAATTTATTTTTATTTATTAGAATTATTTTGGTTACATTAATGACAAATGGTAGTTGCTGGTTACACAAGATTCATCAGTTCACATGGTTATATCGAACATAGTCATGGACAATTCAGTGTCTCCAATTAACCTCACTTGCATGTTTTTGGACTGTGGGAGGAAACCGGAGCTCCCGGAGGAAACCCACACAGACACCAAGAGAACATGCAAACTCTACACAGAAAGGACCCAGACCGCCCCACTTTGGGATCGAACCCAGGACCTTCTTGCTGTGAGGCAACAGTGCTACCCACTGTGCCGCCCAAAACAGTAAAATGATTGAAATGTGACATTAGGTTATAACAGGAATTTACAACTACGGTACAAAAAACAGTGAATGCATTTGGATGAAAGAAATATTTAAGAATGTTGTACAAAAACGTTTCAGATTTAAGCAATAGAGCATGAGAGAAGAGAAAGTGTACTATAGCAAATAACATCACAGCCACAAGTTGAAGACGAGCGCTGCAGATTATTGCTGCCCTGATGTTATTTGTGATAACACATGAGATTAACTGATCTATTGCAATAATACAACCAACATACCACAAAACATAGTATGCCTTTCAGTTAGTTTATCTTATTTAATGGTAAATGAATAGCATATGAAGCAGACATCACTGCTAAATGGGAATCCATGTAAAAAATACATGGCTTATACAGTATACTCCTGCAGCTTGAAAAAATATTTCTGACATAAAGAAGACATATGAGCTCTTTTAACTGAAATTTTTATTCTTATACTTGACCAGCTTTTTTTACCCTGAGGTATTTGATGTCATCTTAAGTAAACAACAGACTTCAATAAAATGAAAAGAAAAAATTGTAAAAAAAAAAACAAAACTATATAAAAAATTTATAACAATAATCATTAGAAAGAAAATACACCCATTCCCTTTTATGGTGTCACATTACAACACATTACAAAGCAAAACAATGTAAAGTATAATGCTTAACCATTTTGTGCAAAGTGTTTTAGAAGTGTTTTATGTTTTCTAAAACATAAACAAGCAACGGCTTTACAGTAAAATTAAGGCACAGTAACAATAAAAATAAGAATGTTGTTCCCTTTTAGCTAATAAGAGCAATGGCATGTTACAGTTGTAATGAGCAATGACAGTTTGCAGTTGTAATGAGCAATGGCAGGTTACAGTTGTAATGAGCAATGACAATTTGCAGTTGTTATGAGCAATGGCAGGTTACAGTCTTCATAAACATTAAGTAGGAAATAACCAAAATAATGAAGCATTTAACTTACATGTATATTAGTGAGGAGACTTGATTTGCGGTTTCAGAGGAGCCATAAATTAAACTCGTTTTCTTTTACACTGTTCACAATTAAACAACCCCCCTCCCCATTTACTGTACATTACAACCATTTATATATATATTGGGAAAACTGGGTTTCTTTGCCCAAACCCAATTTTAATCTAGCACAGTTTAATAATCCTGTTGTAAACACTGCTAGCATAAATGTACATATAATGTACCAGTTCATACTGTAAACTTGCATTCAATAGTTTATACAGTATGTACACCTAGGATACATTTAATAAGTGTTATTGACCTCTAGTATATCAGTGTTAACACTGCTGAAAGTGACATGCAAGGTATATTGTGTAGCCTGGTTAGCATTCTGGGTCATTAAGACTTAATAACCACTTTTGTTGTTATTTAATAAACATCCCATGTATATTTCCACTTCACATTTACTCACCTTTTTATATGTTAAAAACATAATTAATAGGGAAAACATATTTACATGTTATATTAATTACTTACTAAAGCTACCTTAAAAATAATAAGTAAATAATACTAGTAAACCACAAGTAATTATGTCTGGACAGGTGGGTCATGCAAGATGCGCTCATCTTGCTTACAGGCTAACAAAAAAGTGAGCAGTTGCCCAAAAACTGTCATAGGTTGATCTGAAAGCAGCAGGAACCACAGTTGTATAGTGAACGATAGGCAATAAATAGACTGCAACACAATCATCTCAGTTTCTTCGACCCACACAAGCTACAGAGATTCATATATAAAAATTTTACACAGGACAACAACACCAAGCATGGCCTAGCAAATACTCTCACATTAAAAACTTATACACTATATGACCAAAAGTATTTGGACACTTGACCATGAGCTTGTTGGACATTCCATTTAAAAACAAATGGTATTAAAATAGAGTGACCTTTATGTTATCTTCTTAGCTATAACAACAGCCACTCTTCTGAGAAGACTTTCTCACAAAACTGTAAAGTATGTCTATGGGAACTTGTTCCCATTTAGTAATCTGTCTGGCTGAGTACTGATGTTGGTCAATAAAGCCTAAATTGATGTTTGTGTTTATTCCAAAGCTGTTCAGTGGGGCTGAGGTCAAGGCTCTGTGCAGGCCACTGGAGTTTCATTAGGGCAAGACTTTCATCATAGCTTTATAGTCTTTTATAGATAACAAAACAATTAGGACTTTAAGTCATTATTTGCATTTAAAGCCAAATTTTTCTTTTTTTTGTGGCATCAGGGAGCTTTTACCCTAATAATTTTATTGTTTAAGTATATTTGTTTATGCTTATAAAAGCCTATGTCTATGTTAAGATTCATAGGTACAAGGATTTACAAAAGATGTGTGAATCTGAAGTGGATATATGCACAGGAAGTTTTTCAAATATTAAAATTAGTTATGCAAAATGTTTAAATACAACATAATTGCAATTACTAGAAAGAGTACAAAAAAAACAATTTTATAACATAGAAATCTGATTTCTGAAAAAGCAGATGTGCATTATTCTTCATTTAGAATAATCTAAATCTTCATCTTCAGGTGCACAAGATTTCAAACACTAGGTCCCTTTAGGCACTTAGAAAATACTTTCTTATTGGTTGTGCGCTCTTTGGACGGCCCAGGGCTGGACTGTACCTTTTCCGAACAGAGTGTAGACGAGAGCACCAAACAGATTAATTGCAGCTGAGATGAAGAAGACTGTCCTCCACTCAGCAATTGTGTTCTGAAACCAAAACCACAGATTAGTACTTAACACAGTGTAAAGACATTAAACTGCTGCATGACAAGTGTAATTTTATATTGACATCAGAGTTCTTACACTTCATATTGCCCGAGAATGTCTTTCAAAAGCAGACCTGTTGAAATATAAATGAAATATACAGCAAAATATGTAAACTTACAGATTTGGTCAGCGATCTTGCTATCACAGGACCCACCATGCCTGGTATGGTTGCAAATGAGTTTGTGATTCCAAGTAATATTCCAGCATACCTAAGAACACAATGTTAGAAAAAATACACTGTAATCAATGTTTTTAATAATAGAAAATGAATATTGCTACAAGTAGATACACTGATCAGCCATAACAGTAAAACCACCTCCTTGTTTCTACATTCACTGTCCATTTTATCAGCTCCACTTACTCAGAGAAAAATAAACCAATAAACCTCAAGCATGTTTTGGACAATAAAAGAAAGCCAAAGTGCTTTTAAGATATCTGCACATGGCTTTTTACAGACAGTGACTCGAGGAGAGGATTTACCTCAGGAACCCATGAGTTACATTGCTGGACAGCACAGACTTTACCAGCTGCACCACTCTACTGAAAATGGGTTCAGAATATTCTTTTAAAAGGAAGAACCTGCAAAAAGAGACTTACGAAGGTGCAATGTCAAGATGGTTGATGTTAAAGCCAGATGCTGAAAAGCCACCCAGAGATGAGGAGATGGTCAGAAAAACCACAGCCAGAATGTAGTTGCAGTTAGTGTATCCTGCTGCCACTAGAAACACTGCTGGTCCCACCATACCTAAACATACGCACAGTTACTACGATGAATCAGTTATAATTATTATAATTCCCTTTAAAATTATGATTTTAAGCACAATTCCATGACTCAGCAGTTTATAAATTCTATCTACTTTAACTACCAGTAGTGAGGGCTAGATGTACTTGTTTTATAGGGTGTCCCAAAATTCACGCAAGATTTGAATTTGGACCATTCTTCATTAGAAAATGCGGTTGGTCAGGCAATAACAGTTAATGGTGCTCGCTATCGCGACATGATAATCCAGCTTTTTGTGCCTAAATTGCAAGATATGGATGTGGACGACATGTGGTTTCAACAAGACGGTGCCACATGCCATACAGCCCGAGAAACAATTCAATTACTGCATGAGTCATTTCCTTGTCGTGTAATTTCCCGTTTTGGTGATCAGAATTGGCCGTCCAGATCATGCGATTTAACGCTGTTGCACTTTTTTCTTTGGGTTTTTTTTAAGTCTAAGGTTTATGCCATCAAGCCCACGACCACCCACGCCTTGAAGGAGGAAATTGAGCGCTGTATCAATGAAATTCAGCCACATTTATGCAAAACGGTCATGGAAAATTTCGACAAAAGAGTGCGTATGTGCCAGCAAAGCCGTGGAGGCCATTTACCCGATATGCTATTCCATACATAACCCTATACTGTATACTTTATAAATCAATTAAAAATTTAACATTTTTAATTAAAAACCTGTGTTCTCTATCAAAATTACTTCTTGCGTGAATTTTGGGACACCCTGTATATGTGCAGTTTGGTCACATGCTGCACTAAAAATGTATGACTGCTGTTATGCAGATATGACTTTATATTATGTAATATGTGCTTCACTTTACAGGACAAGTAACAAAATTACATTATTCTCTTCATCAAACAAACAATAGTGGAGCTCTGCTCATTTTATATTCTGTTCCATTATGTAAGGTGTGGGCGGTACATTTCTAAATCAGGTGTAAACCAAAACAGCTGTGTTGCTGGAAGTACGACCGTTAAATCAGTTAAAAAGGAGAGCATTAATGAGCTGCCATTTGATGTGGTGTCTTTTTAAAAATCCTCTTGTTCATCAATCATTCTCTGTTACTGGATTCTGACATTTAACTTATTAAATCCAACTGTTCTCATTTTTGTGTAAAAATAATAACAATAATGTCAGATGCAATGTGAAGGCGACTGAAGCAGATTGCACAGATTTGCATTGCACCATGTCATCTTTGTTCATCTTGCCCGTGGTGCAACTCAGTATGGCTTTCTTACATACCACAGGCTTTCTGTAGAGGCAACAACTTCCTTACCCACTATACTGAAGGCTTTGCGCACAGACACGGTGCGGAACAGGCAAGTTTCCCTTAGGTAGTCAGCCAGCTGGCCTCCTCCCATAGCCAGCAACCAGCAACCAAGGTAGGGCAGAGCAGAAAGCATCCCGTTCTAATGTAACAAACACCAAACCAATACTTTTATTACCAAAAGACTGAATTATTTATGTGTGCAAGTGGGGTGGACAAATTGTACATTTAAAAGCTATTCCTCAGGGTCCAGATTTGGTTGCCTGGAAATGTAATAAACTGGGTTATGTGTAATGGATCCCTAATGCACAATGAATACAGACTGGCTATAAATAGAGATCATAAGTCATTATCAGTATACTGTAGTTACAAGTAACAGCAATCTATTATTGTTTATTTAATTGTATATGTTGGTTATATCATAATATAGAACTTTATACTGTATTTTTCAAAACTGCCTCATATTCAAACAACAGATCATTTGCACTGTTTTAATTACAAGACACTTTATATCTTTTTTTATGGTACTCATTAAGGAAAATAGGTGTCAAGCACTAACCTCCTTAATACTGAAGCCCAGTATGTCATTCATGTATGTGGGTAGGAGAGTCAGCAATGTGTAAAATGTCCAGTTGTAGGAGAAATGTGCAACTACGATCGCCCACAATGGCACAGAAGTAAAAATAGACATCCATGGTATGCTACCTGTAGTGGGAGAAAGCTACAACACAAAAGTTAAGGTACAATGTGCACACACAGGAATTGCTGTAGTATGTGAAATGTGTCAAGCATTTCAAGAACACTGTTAAAAATCTTCCTCAAAACAGAGGAATTGCAGATTACCTCGTTTTTTAATGAGGTTGTTATGTAGATCCTTTCAGCCTCTGATATTCTTTTGTGTGTTTCGGGGCTGTTACTGACTAGGCAAGTCCACATCATAAACCAGAGCAGCCCTGCAGCTCCTGCAAAATTATGGAACCAATAAATATTGATATAGAATTAAAGTAAAATACATATAAACTGTACAGTTACAGCATACATATGACCTTACCAAAAATGTAGAAGACATATGTCCAGTCCAAGTAAAAGCATATCTGGCCAGACAAAGGCAAGGCTATCACAGTGCCTAACTGAGCACCTGAAAAAACATTTGAGTGAATGAGTGTGAATATTTTCAATCAGGAAAACATACTGGCTGCAAATCCAAACAGGTCATGTTCTACCTGCATAACAGATGGTGAGCAGTCGACTCCTCTCAAGGGGTGGAGCCCAAGATGCCCACATAGCATGCATAGCAGGAAATGTCACTCCCTGTTAGAACATACAAAATACATTACAATCAATATTTGTATATACACAACAAAGCACAGGCTGAACATACATACCCAATCCAAAATGCCAACGGCATGGTTAACCTGCACATCTGTGAAGGCATCATTACAGATGATGGGTTTGTTTGTTTATTAGGATTTTAACGTCATGTTTTTTACACTTTGATTACATTCATGACAGAGACAGTAGTTATTCGTTACACAAGATTAATCAGTTCACAAGTTTAATTTCAAACATAGTTATGGACAATTTTGTATCTCCAATTCACCTCACTTGCATGTTTTTGGACTGTGGGAGGCAACCGGAGCTCTCGGAGGAAACCCACGCAGACACGGGGAGAACATGCAAACTTCACACAGAAAGACCCGGACCGCCCCACCTGGGGATTGAACCCAGGACCTTCTTGCTGTGAGGTGACAGTGCTACCCGCTGAGCCACCGTGCCGCCCACAGATGATGGGTACATATACATTTGGAGCAACATACACTGCAATCTAGCAATGTCTTTTTCAGGTACATCCCTGCTTGTTTTTTCAAGACACCATGGCTTCGTAGTAAGATAGTGCAGGCGGTGTACGGATCTGTCGGGGGTCCAGACCTGTCTCCTGTTAAAAACGTGGCACATTATAAAACACAATGTATGACAATGGAGACCCCAGACTGTTGAGTGGTTATATGAAACAAGAATTGGCAAAAAATCTATTGTTCTCACAATATCACAGGACGTACACTGGGGGAAAACATGCCAATGTCGCAACTTTTTGGTACATACCACAAATTTCTAAATTAGAATTAGTGTATTCAAATAAAAAACAATGAAGTTCATTAAACCCTGAATATCTTTGGTGTCTGTTTTTATTTGGAAAAAAGAAAAGAAAATACCTCCCCAATGCCCTCCAACACCCTGACGGCAATTAGATAACCAGAGCCCAGGTCTGCAGCCACAGGCGTAAGCAGAGTGAAGATCACAGTTCCCAGGATACCAAAGCCCAGCAGCCACTTGGCACCATACTTGCGTGCCAGATAGCCACCTGGTATCTGAGTGAAGATGTAACCATAAAAGAAAGAACCCAGGATCCAGCCCTGAGTCTCTGAGTCCCAGTTATACACGCTGGCCTGTGTGGGAGGTAAAAACATCTCATGTTAAATACAGTTTTCAAAATGATTCAACAGATGTGAAACAGCATAAAATGTCTATGATATATTTTAGCAACTTAGTTTTTCCTTGATTTTTAGCCCCCTTATCTAGCTTTCCGTTCATTCATTTATTATTGCTTTATGTTTTTGCTGATTGTGCTGTGGAGAACTTTTGACCTGCAACTGATACACAGTTCTCTTTTAAAAATGGCTTAATAATGTACTGTAATATAAACTGTACTGTAAAATAAAATTAAAACCCACATGTAAATGTAAATCCAATTGTTACCACTGTGTTAATACTTTTTCAGCCCTTTACCACTAGCAGTTCTGTTTTGTGGTAGGCAGAAAACTGCTGCATCCCTATTTAAATCACCATGTAAATGTAAACCTGTGCAGAAAATGTCCCACCAACCAAACATATCTGCTCAGAGGTGATCCAATTAGTGGTGGTATCAGTTCACTGTAGGACAGCACAACACTGACTGGGATAAAGTGGCGGTAACACATGAAAGTAAAATGAAATACAGTTTGTTGTGTTTAAATCTCCTTACTGTGTGGTTGTGTTTGGGGCGTGCAGGACTGGCGTGCCTTGGGCACACAGAATCACTGGTATTGCTATTGCTGCTGCTACTGCTGTTTAGCATGTCCACCATCGCTACACTGAGATTGACCCGTAGTGCATAAGCCACAAAGAAGCCATAACAGGAAAGCAGCGCCAGGCCATAGCGTGAAGAGCAGAGCGCTGGGGCTGTGGAATAAAACAGATGTATCCTCCATCACAAACACACACTGACATAAATATGCAAAGAAATAATTTAAACAAGGAGATCAAAATTTTATAAAGAATAAAGTCAGTACCTGTAGTCTATATAGTCTAACAGCATGACTGTAGCAAAGAGCCACACCTATAGCCAGGTTATTCTAGGTAAATGTTTGCAGTGCAGCCTCAATGTTGCAATGGAAATGAATCATGTTAGTAGTCTTTACAAAAGCTAAAAGCTTAAGCTTATGAAACAAAGGCAGATGACTAAATAAGAAATGAGCTAAAGTGAACATTTGTATGCAGCTGTTAACTTTAAATGAGCACTTGCATTACAGCTATAGCAAAAGCAGCCAGGCTATTCAATGTATTTACTTTATTGTTACATATCTACATTGTAGACAATTTCACAGATAAACATTGTATTGTTTGTTTATTAGGATTTTAACGTCATGTTTTACACTTTGGTTACGTCCATGACAGGAAACTGTAGTTACTCATTACACAAGGTTAATCAGTTCACAAGGTTATATCGAACACAGTCAGGGACAATTT